>NC_056751.1:666749296-666906013 GCF_019279795.1 Protopterus annectens | reverse complement strand
GCCTGATTAACAAAGTCTTGGGTCCTGCGTCAGTTGCTGTCCCTTCTTCCATGACATCAGGGGCATAAAACATGCAGCCAACGCCATTACATCAGACTTTCTTGCCGCGCGGTGCCCGAAGCAGAAGCAGTTCGCAAGTGCCAGTCAGCCGAATACTGAAATTTTTGTTTGAGAGTTTCAGAACCAAAGTCTTCCAACTAAAGCTAAGTACCCCGTTGGGGAAACTTTTTCTTGCTCCTTACCGATTTCAGTCAAAGTTAATAATTGCATTACTTGTTTAAAGCAAATACCTCATAAAGGTTTTCATTTGTACTGTATTCCTTGCCTAGGCCATGACCACGACGTACCTTGCTGTCAGTTCTGTGCTTTATTTAATCAGTGCACTATCCGTCGTCTGTATATTTTCACCTCTAAATATTTTGGTTCTTGGTTTAGTTATCCAGAAATGTCGTCGGTTAGCCATCCAACTTCCGGGATTCCTAAAAAACGCAAAGATAAAGACAGACAGGCCGCCGAGGTCCAAAACTACAGACGACGCTTCTCCTTAGCCAGTCGCCAGTTCGCCGGTACACAGTGAGGTGCTTTTGCAGCCCCTGATACCCGCTACTTCTGATTCGCAGGCCTCTACTGAGATCCATTCTGAGTCCGGTATGCCGCGAGATGCTTCAACTATGGAACCCGTGGATGTCTCTGCCTTGGATGGGTCTGGGGCCCCTGTGCAGGCACACCGGCTTCTGAGGGTGTATTCAGGCTTACGGACTTGCATATTAAAGCGACGCCTCCTTCTTTACTTAGGCCTAAATCTTGATCCATGCCTAAAAAACAGACACCCAGGCCACATGCTCAGTACTCTATGCCTAAAAAACAAATGATACAAATGGCTGAAGATCTAATAACTCTAATCAGTGATAGCCAACCCCCCCCCCCCCCAATTCTAAGAGGCCTAGGCTGAAGTTGATTATGAATCTTCTGATCAGGATTATGTTTTTTTCCGATTCTTCTGATGATCTGGATTTGCCCTTATCTACTTATGAAGTTTCTGTTGCAGAGGTCTCCATTCCCTTTGTTTCCCCTCCTGAGGATTTTTCTTTTGGGGAAACCTTACATACTCTAAGGGGGCATTTCCAGTGGGAAAGCCAGGATTTTTCTGATTCAAAAAAGAGGTTTAGGGATTTCCTTCTCTTACCTCAGCATAGGCCTTTAGCTATTCCCCCTGTACTAGACATTGTTGATGATGCTTTTTCGGAATCTAGTTTGGCCCCTGATTCCCTACCTCCTGCTCCCAGAAAACCTGACAGATACTACAGGGTCCCTGAGTCCCACAAGTTCCTTTTTAAAAATCCTATTGCAGATCCAGAGACTATTTCACAGGGGCCCAAGGGCATTAAGGCTTCTACTGCTAAAAATCCTACCCCTTCTGATAGAGACTCCAGGGCGCTGGATAGATGGGGTAAGAAGGTTTAGCTTTGGCCATTAGGGCTTTAAACTGCCAGTTTCATATGTTAAAGTATCAGCAACATGTTATTGGACTGCTTAAACAGAAAATGTTGTTGATTCCTGATTGTGTGGAAAACAAAGAATTACAGGATTTAATGCATTCTGCTGAACAAGTTGGAAAACATACTTTGCAATGTGGTTTTGATTCATTAGAGGCCTCTTGCAGGGCTGTTGTTACTGGGTCTGTGCTCAGAAGATATGCTTGGCTTGAGGAGCAATCTTTGCCTGATCATGTTAAAGCTAAATTGTTGGATGCTCCTTTAAATCAGGGCTGCCTGTTTGGCAACAAGGCTGAGGAAGTTCTTAAAAAGATGGAAGTTAAAGCTAAATCTATGCAAACTATTAAAGATTTTTTACAAGTTCAGCCTCTTAGATTTAGTAGGCACTGGCCCTCTAAGAATTGGTCCTTTCCAGCCCCTTCCAGGTCTTCTCAAGCCAAACTCAGACACAGCAAAAAACCTAGGTTTCAGTCCCAGGGGACACACACAACTAAGCAGTGGGGGCCTCCACTTCCAAATCTGGGAGTAATTAAGACTCCCTCCTATAGTAAACTGTCTCATTGACTTCCTTTTAAAATTTCCAAGCACTTATCAACTGACTGCCCCTTTGGGGGGAATGATTGCTCTTCCTGCAAAGAATTGGGAACTCATTATCCAGGACAAATGGGTTTTAAATATAGTGTCCCAGGGATACAGATTTCACTTCCACACGTTGCCAACACCAAGCGGATGGCCGGACCTACCCCCAGATCGGTGGGCAGAGGCTCAAAAACAAGTACTTTCTCTCTTGTGCATGAGGGCTATTCAGCTGGTACGAGAAGAGGAAAAGGGACAAGGTTTCTACTCAAGACTTTTCCTGGTACCCAGAAAAGACCATTCATGGCATCCTATCCTGGACCTGTCTACTCTAGACACCTTTTTGTAGTTTCCAAAATTCAAGATGCTGACTCTTCACCAATTACTTCCTCTGCTAGGCAAAGATGCCTGATTGGCAACACTAGATTTAAAAGAAGCATACCTGTACATTCCAGTCAGGGAATCTTGCAGAAGATACCTAAGCTTCAAAGCAGGCTACACACACTATCAGTTCTCTGCACTGCCCTTTGGCTTATCTACTGTGCCCAGGGTATTAACAAAGTGCCTAGCTCCAGTTATTGCATTTTGCAGGCAAAGAAATATTCAAATATAGCCATTCCTGGACGATTGTCTAATTCAGACAGACAGCCAGGACATACTTTTGAATCATCTGGCCTTTGTACAAAGGGTTCTAACTTGTCTGTGGTACGCCATAAACGAAAAGAAATCACACCTGGTACCCTGTCAACAAATTATATTCCTGGGAGCAAGCTTGAATACAACTTCCCAGATGGCTTACCTCACGCCAGAGAAACAAATTCATTTGACAACCTACTTCAAACAAATGGCCACAAAAACCCTGCTGTCTGCAAGACAAATACTGCAAGCCTTGGGCTTCATGGCCTCCTGCATTCTTCTAATTCCATATGCAAGACTGCATATGAGGAAACTACAGTGGTGTCTAAAAAGCCTATGGTTTCAACATTCTCAAGACCTAGAAACAATGATTCCTATCGTACCTTGCCTATGCCTGGAGTTCCTTTGGTGAGCAGAGGCCTGCCACCAAAACAAGGGACTACCTTTCACACCACCCCCTGCCTCCCAAACCCTAACAACAGATGCATCAGACTATGCATGGGGGGCTCACCTGGCAGGGAAGTGCATTCAAGGCAAACGGAACCCAAGTCAAATGCACCTGCATATCAGTCAAAAAGAAATGTTAGCTGTACAGAATGCTCTGACAGCCTTCAAGGACCACATTCTTCCAGGGCAACTAATGGTAAAGATGGACAACACCACTGTTATGTGGTACATAAACAAGCAGGGGGGTACATATTCTTACCCCCTCTGCAGACTAGCCATGGCATTGTGGAACCCAGCCTTGAGTTACCAAGTGCACCTACAGGCTCAATTCTTGCCAGGAAAATTAAATACACTGGCAGATGGACTAAGCAGAAACCTCATGGACCCACACAAGTGGAAACTGGAACCAAGTATTTTCAACATGTTGACAAGCAAATGGGGAGCCCATATATAGACCTGATTGCCTCTCCCCAGAGCTACCAATTGGACAAAGTTTCCACAAGAACTCCCCACAAACAAGCCTGGAAAGTGGATGCTCTGTCCTTCAGCTGGAAAAACCTATCAGTCTATGCCTCCCCCCTCTGCCTCTACTCTCCAAAGTACTACTAAAAATCAAATGGGACAAACCAAGGATGATTTTAATTGTTCCAGACTGGCCGCGCCATGACTCGTACCCCCTCCTGCGCAGTGTGTCACGATTATCTCCATGGCACCTGCCTCAGACTCCTTCCCTGCTGTCTCAGCAGGAGAACCAGATTCTGCACCCTCTACTTCTAACACTGAACCTTGCAGCCTGACTAATTACTTAAACTCTCCCTTACCATCCCTCAGCAAACCTGTGATGTATATTATTTTAGAGGCAAGGAGGCCTAGTAATTGAAAATCTTATGCTGAAAAATGAAAAAGGTTATGTGCCTGGAACCAATCTCAAGGGATGAGCACAGCAGCACCCAATTTACCTCATATTTTACAGTACTTAACTGAGATGCTTCACAAGGGCCTGTCTTTTTTCTCCATTAAAATCCACGCCTCAGCCATTTCAGCTCATTTTAACACAGAACCTCCCATCTTCTCTCATCCACTGCTCAAGCAGTTCCTCTGGGGGACAAAAAATTTGAGACCACCCAGAAGAGCTCCAATCCCAGCCTGAGACCTTAACTTTGTCTTGGAGAAACTCACTCTACCTCCTTTCGAGCCAGCTGCTACTGTAGATTTAAAATTTCTTTCTTGGAAAACAGTTTTCCTTGTAGCAATTACTTCAGCTAAAAGGGTACCTGAATTACAGGCTCTTATGGCAGTGGAGCCTTTCATCATCTTTTATGCGGACAGGGTGTCCCTCAGAACCAATCCATCCTTCATACCCAAGGTGGTATCCAGCGTGACTCTTAATCAGTCCATTCATTTGCCAACCTTCTTTCCCAATCTACAGAATAAAGGGGAACAGATACTGCATTCCTTAGATGTGCACAGACAACTTGGATTCTACTTGGACAGGACTAAACCTCAAAGGAAATCTGAACAACTGCTGGTGGCATTTGCTGCAGGGGCAGAGGGGAAGACTATTTCAAAGCAAACCATTTCTAAATGGATAAGCCATTGCATTAATTTCTGCTATAAGCACCATGGAAAACCTATCCCCCAGGGGATCAGACCTCCCTCCACCAGGGCTGCATCTACCTCTACAGCCTTTCTCAGAGGCGTCCCTACCAGGGACATCCTAGAAGCTGCTACCCTGGAGTTCTGTACATACTTTCACCAAGCATTATCATTTGCCAATTTTCTCTAAATCCAGAGCTGGCTTTGCCACTGCAGTCTTGCAGGGCCTTATAGCTTGCCCTAATGCCATCTAAATTCCTCCTCTCAACTATAGCTTTGGGAATCTACCCAAATGTAATGACTGCCAACAGTGAAACACGAAGAACTTAGTACAGTTGTGTACACTTACCATAAATGTAGATGTTCCAGTGTATTCACTGTTGCATTCCTGGTCACCCTCCCTCCAGCCCCCTAACGTCTTTTGGCTATACCTCTACTTTACTTTACTATGCTTCAAAGCCTTTTTGGTGTATTTGCTTTTTTGTTGGAGGTATATCTTTGTACTTTTATATTTAATTGCTTCCCATTAGGGGGGCACCTGACATCTGGGGCAAGAAAAACTAATGTAATGGCATCGGCTGCATGTTTTATACCCCTGACGACCTGACGTCATGGAAGAAGAGGCAGCAACCGATGCAGGACCCAAGACTTTGTTAATCAGGCCAACTGAGGGCTACCTCCAAGCAGATGTAATGAATGCAAAAGTGAATACACTCGAACATCTACATTTATGGTAAGTGTACACAACTGTACTTTTCCCACCCTCCATCCGCCTTGTCTCTTTCTCTCTCTCTACAGGAAATTTTGGTATTTACTTTCTACTGGTGGTGTTCTTCCACCATAACCTAGCTCCCTATTTGGGGGCTCCAGACATTTGGGGCAAGAAAAACTGATGTAATGGAGTCGGCTGCCTGATTTTATACCACTGACAACCTGACGTCAGTCCTGGAGCGACAGCAACTGATGCAGAAATACTAAGCCTCTGGTATCCGGGCCAACTGAGGGCTACTCCTGGCAGGATAACCCAAGTTTGATGACTACAACAGTGAATACATTTGAACATCTGCATTTATGGTAAGTGTACACAGTTATGGTAAGTGTACACAGCTGTACTTTCTGGCCCTATCACCAGAAAGTCTTATGCTGATAAATGGAAAAGGTTCTGCACCTGGATCCAGACTAAGGGAGCTGCCTTCCCTCTCATCCTGGATTATTTAGCTGCACTAAGTACATACTGGCCTCTCATTCTCCTCTATAAAAATTCATGTCTCTGCTATTTCTGCTCATTTTCCCACTGAGAAGACCCTTTTTTCACACCCTCTGATTAGACAGATGTTCATTGTGTTACACTGCTGCAGTCATCACACTTGGGTTATCTGCCGTCAGGCGGTCCCGTAGTCGGCCCGAGTTCCAAAGTCTTGGTCCGGCATCGGTTGCTGTCGCTTCTTCCCTGACGTCAGTGCGATAGGGGTATAAAAGAGGCAGCCGACACCATTTTCTTCAGTCTTTCTTGCCGTGCGGTGCCCGAAGCAGAAGCAGTTCGCAAGTGCCAGTCGGCCGACTCCTGAGATTTTCAAATCAAATTTCAGACCGAAGTCTTTAATAAAGCTAAGTACCCCGTTGGGAAACCTTTTCTTGCCTCAGTCCGATGTCAGAAAAAGTTAATAATTGCATTTCTTGTGGGAAGCAAATACCTCATAAGGATTTTCATTCTTATTGTATCCCTTGCCTAGGCCCAGACCACGAGGTCACAGGTTGTCGGTTTTGTGCTAGGTTTAACAAACGAACTATTAAACGTCAGTTTGATTTCGCCCGACATTATTTTGGTAGAAAATTTAATTATACCATGCCGTCGGAGCAACTGACTACTGGGATGCATAAAAAGCGCAAAGATAAGGACAGGCAGCCGAGAACCAAACCAGACACCGAGGCCTCTGCTAGGCTAGTCGCCGGTTCTCCGGTTTTCAGTGAGGCGCCTACGGAGCCCCTGACTACCGCTGATTTAGAACCCCAGCCTGCATCCGACTCTCAAGCGGAGATTGCAGGGCCTCCAGAGCCTTTATCTTTAGGCCCTTCCGACTCCATGGCTGATGGGGATTCCGGTGCAGTTGCAAGGCCGTCAGTTGCTGAAGGTGTCTTCAGACCGACTACACTTACTATTAAATCCTTTGCAAAACTGAAAACTCCATTAAAAGTAAGTAAGCCTGTACAGCAGTCTCCAGTGCAAGGCCCCATGCCTAAGAAACAGATGCTTAAGATGGCCGAAGACTTAATTACCCTAATCAGGGGTTCCCATCCCCCACCTGACAAAAGGCCTAGACAGGAGGAGGACTACGCTTCCTCTGACCAGGTTTCCATTACCTCAGATTCTTTTGAGGAACAGGAGTACTCTTTTCCCCCTTATGAAGACTCTGATGCTGAAGAGTCTATTCCTTCAGCATCTCCCCCAGAAGACTTCTCTTTTGGGGAAACTTTACATACCATGAGGGAACATTTCCACTGGGAAGGCCAGGATTACTCTGATTCTAAGAAAAGGCTCCGAGACTTCCTTTTACTACCCCAGCACAGACCCCTTGCTATTCCACCTGTGTTAGACATTGTGGATGATGTTTATTCAGAATCTAGCCTTAACCCAGATTCATTACCTCCTGCACCAGCCAAACCAGACAGATACTAAAGAGTCCCTGACTCACATAAATTACTATATAAAAGCCCTGTTGCTGACCCAGAAACCATTTCCCAGGGTCCCAAAGGGGGTTAAGGCCTCTATTGCTAAAATCCTGTACCGTCTGAAAGGGATTTTAGAGCACTAGACAGATGGGGAAAGAACGTATATACCTCAGCTACTCTAGCTATGAGGGCCTTAAATTGCCAGTTTCACATGCTGAAATATCAACAATATTTGATGTCTCAATTAAAACAAAAAAATGAGCACTCATACAGAGCAGCCTGATTTCAAGGAAATGCAAGATTTGTTGCATGCAGCAGAACAAGTGGGAAAACATACTTTGCAACGTGGATTTGATTCATTGGAAGCTTCTTGCAGAGCAGCTGTAACAGGGTCTGTCATTCATAGGCATGCTTGGTTAAAAGAACAAACTTTATCTGATCATGTTAAAGCAAAGTTATTGGATGCACCCTTACAGCAGGATGTTTTATTTGGTGTGAAAGCAGAAGAGGTTTCAAAGAAAATGGAGGATAAGGCAAAATCTATGCAGACGGTAAGGATTTTTTACAGGTCCAACCCCCTCGTTTCAGCAGAAATTGGCCAACCAAAAACTGGTCCTTTCCAACTTCTGACAGACCTCAGAGGGGCAAATACAGACGCACAAGGGGTAGAGGTCAGCCACAAGGCTTTTACAAGCCATGACAATGGGGTGCCACAACCCAGAAAGGAGGAGAAGACAGGTCTCAAACTATCAGAAGACAATCACAATGACTTACTCCTCAGACTGCCAAGCAAATCACTCTTGGCAGCTCCCTTGGGAGGAAAACTTGCACTTTCTGCAGACAATTGGCATATCATCACAAAAGACAAATGGGTCCTAAATATTGTAACTCAAGGATACAGGTTCCACTTTCACACTTTACCAAGGATAAAAGGAATGCCAAACCTGCCACCAAATCAACGGGCAGAGGCTCAAAGACAAATTACAGCACTCATAGACATGAGAGCCATTCAACAGGTTCCTACACAGGAGCAAGGACAAGGATTTTACTCAAGACTCTTTCTGGTTCCCCGAAAGGACAAAGCCTGGAGACCCATTCTGGACCTTTCAATTCTAAAAACATACCTGGAAGTACCCAAATTCAAGATGCTCACACTACAGCAACTTCTTCCCATGCTGGGCAAGAAGGCTTGGCTAGTAACGTTGGACCTCAAGGAGGCATACCTGCATGTCCCTATCAGACAAAATTGCAGAAGATACCTCCGTTTTATAGCGGGTACAACTCATTACCAATTCTCTGCACTGCCCTTTGGCTTATCTACTGTGCCCAGGGTCTTCACAAAATGCCTGGCACCAGTAATTGCATACTGCAGACAAAGCAAAGAGGAATCCAAATATGCCCATTCCTGGACGACTGCCTTATTCAAGCAGACAGCAAAGACATTCTTTTAAAACATCTGGAATTTGTAAAAAACCTACTAAGTTGCCTAGGGTACACAGTAAATGAAAAGAAGTCAAAACTAGTGCCCTCACAAGACATAATATTCCTGGGTGCCAGCTTAAATACAGCGGCCCAGATGGCTTATCTCACGCCAGACAAGCAAGGACGACTGACTCAATACTTCAAAATGATGGCAACAAAGACCCAACTCCCTGCAAGAAAAATTCTGCAGGCCTTGGGATTCATGGCATCTTGACTACTACTAATACCATATGCCAAACTGCATGTGAGGAAATTACAATGGTACTTGAAATGCGTATGGATGCAACACAGCCACAGCTTGGAAACAATAATACCACTAATTCCCTGCCTTCAACAGGAGTTTCTATGGTGGGCTCAGGCATGTCACCTCAACAAGGGTCAGCCTTTCACCTTGTCCACAGCCTGGCAAACAATGACAACAGATACATTGG
Organism: Protopterus annectens; assembly: GCF_019279795.1. Lineage (NCBI taxonomy): Eukaryota > Metazoa > Chordata > Ceratodontiformes > Protopteridae > Protopterus > Protopterus annectens. Next base: position 666,896,679 of record NC_056751.1, on the reverse strand, counting down.
ATTACGCCTGAGGAGCACACATGGCACGACAGTGTATTCAGGGCAAATGGTCTGCAGATCAAATGCATCTCCACATCAATCAAAAAGAGATGCTAGCTGTACAAAATGCCCTAACAGCTTTCAAGGACCTCCTACATCCAGGACAACTTCTAATAAAGACGGACAACACCACAGTGATGTGGTACATAAACAAACAAGGTGGCACACATTCCTATCCCCTATGCAGGCAAGCAATGACCTTGTGGAACACAGTACTGACCTACCAAGTTCAACTACAAGCACAATTCCTGCCAGGAAAGAAAAATACATTGGCAGACAAACTAAGCAGAAATATCATGGATCCTCACGAGTGGAAACTAGACCCACAAGTATTCACAATGATAACTCAAAAATGTGGGTGCCCAGACATAGATCTGTTTGCCTCCCCCCAAAACTACCAACTGCGAACGTTTTGCACAAGGACATACCACACACTAGCTTGGAAAGTGGACGCCCTCTCATTCAGTTGGAAAACACTAACAGTGTATGCCTTTCCTCCACTGCCTCTTCTGGCAAAGGTGCTCCTAAAAGCCAGATTAGAGAGGCCACAAATAGGTTCATAGGTTGGTACTGTGCTATCTGCCCGAAGGCATATATTAGCCCAGCCACATTGTGCGGTATTCACCGCCCCTTTAGTAGTTCCCTAGACCCTTGTACTAGCAGCTAGTACCCTTGGCCCCTAAATGATACTCATTGCTCCAGACTGGCCACGCCAACACTGGTATCCAATGTTAAGAAACATGACTCAAGGCCCACCATGGATTTTACCACAAATTTCTCACCTGTTGACTCAGCAAAACAATCAGATTCTACACAGCCAGCTCAAGACTTTTTAAATCTGGCTGCATGGCAGATTATCTAAACAACCAGTCAACACTTCTCTCTACAGCTGTTATGGATGTCATTCTGGAGGCCAGGAGACCCAGCACCAGGAAAACCTACTCAGACAAATGGAAAAGATTCAGCGCCTGGAACCAGGCTAAAGGCCAAAATCCTCTTGTCCCAAATATTCCTCAGATTCTGCAATATTTAACTGAAATGTTGCACAAAGGCCTTTCCTTTTCATCTATAAAGATCCACGCTTCAGCTATTTCAGCTGATTACAACACGGATCCTCCTATTTTTTCACATCCATTATAAAGACAGTACCTCAGAGGGGCTAAGAACATAAGACCGCCCTGAAGAGCATCAACACCAACTTGGGACCTCAACTTTGTTTTGGAAAAACTTAGACTACCGCCCTTCGAGCCAGCTTTTTCAGCTGATTTACAGTTTTTATCATGGAAAACTGCCCTGCTGCTAGCAATAACTTCAGCACGAAGAGTCTCAGAGCTACAGGCCATAATGGCAGTGGAGCCTTTCATAATTTTTCATCAAGACAGAGTCTCTTTACGAACTAACCCTTCATTTATGCCAAAGGTAGTATCCAGTGTGGCTCTAAACCAAACCATTCATTTACCCACCTTTTATCCAAACCCACAGAATAAAGGGGAAAGGCTGCTACACTCTTTGGAAATTCACAGGCAATTACGTTTCTACTTGGATAAAACAAAGGTTTTCAGAAAATCTGATCAGCTCTTTGTATCCTATGCTGCAGGATCTCAAGGAAAGCCTATATCAAAACAGACCATTTCAAAATGGATAGGATATTGTATCCGTTTCTGCTACACACACCATGGGAAACCTGTACCTGGTAACATTAGGCCTCATTCCACCAGGGCTACAGCAACATCAGCAGCCTTCCTCAGAGGGATACAAACCAAGGATATTTTGGAAGCTGCAACTTGGAGTTTAGTGCACACGTTCACCAAGCACTACCACTTACCTCTGTACTCAAAAACCAGAGCTGGCTTTGCCACTGCAGTTTTGCAGGGCCTACTAGCTTCTCCAAACCCTGTTTAGTACCAACTGCCCAACCTTAGCTTTGGGATTCAACCCAAGTGTGATGACTGTAGCAGTGTAACACGATGAAGACAGTTTTGTACCTATCATAAATGTAGATGTTCGAGTGTTCACACTGCTGCAGTCCAGGTTACCCTCCCACCTTCCCCTCTTCTTACCTGGGTTTTATCTGTAGCTCCCTGTTTATACAATCTCTAAGATGTATTTCTATATGGTGTATTTGCTTACAGCTGTAGCTATTGTTTTCTACTTCTGTAATTTACTTAGGATTATGTATTGCCTTCCTATTTGGGGGCACCTGACATCTGGGGCAAGAAAAACTGAAGAAAATGGCATTGGCTGCCTCTTTTATACCCCTGTCGCACTGACGTCATGGAAGAAGTGACAGCAACCGACGCCGGACCAAGACTTTGGAACTCGGGCCGACTGCGGGACCGCCTGACTGCAGATAACCCAAGTGTGATGACTGCAGCAGTGTGAACACTCGAACATCTACATTTATGGTAGGTACAAAACCGTACTTTCCTAAGAGGGGTTAGCAACTTGAGGCCACTCAGAAGGGCACCAACACCAGCTTGGGACCTTAACTTCATTTTGGAAAAGCTTACCCTGCCCCCTTTCGAACCAGCTTCGTCTGCAGAGCTAAAATTTCTCTCCTGGAAGACAGCATTCCTTCTGGTCATCATTTCAGCCAGAAGAGTTTCTGAGCTGCATGCACGCATGGCTGTGGAACCCTTCATCATCTTCCATGTAGACAGGGTATCCCTCAGAACTAACCCTTCCTTCATGTCCAAGGTAGCGTCCAGTATGGCTCTCAACCAAACCATTCATTTGCCCACCTTTTTTTCCTACTTCCTAGAACAAGGGGGAAAGGATTCTTCACTCTCTAGATGTGCACAGACAGCTCAGATTCTATCTAGACAGGACTAAATCCATCAGAAAGTCTGATCAATTGCTGGTTAGCTTTGCTACAGAGGCAGAAGGCAAAGCCATCTCCAAACAAACCATTTCCAAATGGATAGCACACTGCATCCATTTCTGCTACAAACAGCATGGAAAGCCTCCCCCCAAGGGTTCAGGACACACTCCACCAGAGCGGCCTCCACCTCTGCAGCTTTCCTCAGAGGAGTCCCCGCCAAGGACATCCTGGATGGTGTGACCTGAACTTCTGTTCACACTTTTACTAAGCATTGCCAGCTGCCTCTCTTCTCCAAATCCAGGGTAGGGTTTGCCTCTGCAGTCTTGCAGTGCATCCTAGCCAGCCCCTAGTTCATTGACTGCCTCCACCATTTTTCCTCAGCTTTGGGAGTCAACCCAAATATGATGACTGCAACAGTGAAACACCAAGAACATAGTACAGTTGTGTGCACTTACCATAATTGTAGATGTTTGAGTGTATTCACTGTTGCAGTCCTGGATGTTCATCGTGTTTCACTGTTGCAGTCATTACACTAGGGTTATCCTGCTGGCAGGATTACCCGCAGTCGGCCTGAATTGGTCCGGCATCGGTTGCTGTCGCCTCTTCCCTGACGTCAGTGCGCCAGGGGTATAAAAGATGCAGCCGACGACATTTTCTTCAGTCTTTCCTGCCGCGCGGTGCCTGAAGCAAAAGCAGTTCGCAAGTGCCGGTCGGCCGACTCCTGAGATTTTCAAATTTGAATTTCAGATCCAAAGTCTTCATTAAAGCTAAGTACCCCGTTGGGGAAACTTTTTTCTTGCTCCAGACCGATGTCAGAAAAAGTTAACAATTGTATTTCTTGTGGGAAGCAAATACCTCATAAGGATTTTCATTCTTACTGTATTCCTTGTCTAGGCCCTGATCACAATGTTGCTAGCTGTCGGTTTTGCGCTAGATTTAACCAATGCACTATTAAGCGTCGGTACGATTTTGCCTTTCATTACTTTGGCTGAAGATTCAATTATATAATGCCGTCTGAACAACCGATGACCGGAGTTTGTAAGAAGCGCAAGGAAAAGGACAGGCATCCGAGGTCCAAAACGGACGAGGCTTCCACTAAGCCAGTCGCTGGTTCGCCGGTTCTCAGTGAGGTGCTTTTGTGCATCCCCTGATGCCCGCTACCTCAGAGCCACAGGCCGCTGCTGATTCCCACGTGGAGCCAGCTAGGCCTCTGGATACTCAAGGTATTTGACACTCGGAAATTATTCCCTCAGATGGGTCCGGAGTCGCTGAGCAGGCATCTGCTTCTGATGGTGTTTTCAGACCTACACAGTTATATGTAAAGCTTACCTCAGCTTCCAAAGCAAAGAGTAAAGCAATATCTGCCATGGCTTAGTGGTAAATCAGTTTGTGTATGGTTTGCAGGGTCCTTGGCTCGAGCCTTGTAGGAGCGAGCGGTTTGTTTAAAAGCTCTAAAGATAAAGAAACAAGTACAGCATTCACCTGGACAGACTTCCATGCCTAAAAAACAGATACTTAAAATGGCCGAAGACCTAATTACCTTGATCAGGGGTTCCCATCCCCCTCCTGATAAGAGGCCTAGGCAAGAGACAGAATATGAATCTTTAGATCAGGTTTCCATTTCCTCTGACTCCTCTTCTGAGCAGGAATACTCTCTTCCTCCTTATGACGATTCTGATGCTGAAGAATGTATTCCTTCAGCCTCTCCTCCTGAGGATTTATCTTTTGGGGAAAGCCTCCATACCATGAGGGAGCACTTCAACTGGGAGAGCCAAGACTACAAAGAATCAAAGAAAAGGCTTAGAGATTTTCTTTTACTACCTCAGCACAGGCCGCTTGCTGTTCCCCCTCTGTTAGACATTGTAGATGATGTATTTTCACAGTCCAAATTTTCTCCTGGCTCTACCTCCTGCCCTTGTAAAACCAGACAGATACTACAGGGTTCCAGACTCACATAAATTTCTTTATAAAAACCCTGCTGCTGATCCAGAAACTATTTGTCAGGGTCCCAAAGGTGTCAAGGCTTCTACAGCAAAAAACCCTATCCCCTCTGACAGGGATTCAAGGGCACTAGACAGATGGGGGATAAAAGTTTACACTTCTGCTACTTTGGCTGTGAGGGCTTTAAATTTGTCAATTTCATATGCTTAAATATCAGCAATACTTAATGTCACTGCTAAAACAGAAAATGTTGGCAAATTCTGATTGTGCAGAAAATAAGGAAATGCAGGATTTATTGCATGCAACTGAACAAGTAGGAAAGCATACATTGCAATGTGGTTTTGATTCTCTAGAGGCCTCTTGCAGGGCTGCAGTTATGGGTTCTGTCATTAGGAGGCATGCTTGGCTAAAGGAACAGATTCTACCTGATCGTGTTAAGGCAAAATTACTAGATGCCCCATTACAGCATGATACTTTATTTGGTGTTAAAGCAGAGGAGGTGTTGAAGAAAATGGAGGACAAAGCAAAATCTATGCGAACAGTAAAGGATTTCTTACAGGTACAGAAACCCAGATTTAGCAGGAACTGGCCTACAAAGAATTGGTCCTTTCCAGTGTCAGACAGACCCCAAAGAGGCAGATACAGACGCCCTAGAGGCAGACCCCAGCCCCAGGGCTCATACAGGCCTAAACAGTGGGGTGCTCCTACCTCCAAAAGCGGAGAAGACAAATCACAGCGATACAGGAAACAGTCCCAATAACTTCCCTCTGCCAGCACCAAGCACTTATCTTTTGGCAGCCCCCTTAGGGGGAAAACTAGCACTTTTTTCACAAAACTGGCACATGATCACCCAGGACAAATGGGTCTTGAATATAGTGTCCCAGGGCTACAGGTTCTACTTTCACACCCTGCCAAGGGCAAAAGGTATGCCAGAACTGTCACACAATCAATGGGCAGCGGCACAAAAACAAGTTTCATCCCTCATGGACATGAGGGCCATTCAGCGAGTACCACAGCAAGAGCAGGGACAAGAGGGCCATTCAGCGAGTACCACAGCAAGAGCAGGGACAAGGATTTTACTCAAGACTTTTCTTGGTACCCTGAAAGGACAAAGCCTGGAGACCAATACTGGACCTGTCTATTCTGAATACATTTCTGGATGTTCCAAAATTCAAAACGTTGACTTTGCAGAAGCTTCTGCCCATGCTGGGCAAGAAGGCTTGGCTTGTAACTTTGGACCTAAAAGAGGCATACCTGCATGTACCAATCAGACAATCTTGCAGAAGATACCTCAGATTCATAGCTGGCTCAATGCACTACCAATTCTCTGCACTGCAATTTGGCTTATCTACTGCGCCCAGGGTCTTCACAAAATGCCTGGCACCAGTAATTGCATATTGCAGACCAAGAGGAATTCAAATATATCCTTACTTAGACGATTGCCTTATTGAAGCAGAGAACAAGGACATTCTACTAGAGCACCTGGCATTTGTAAAACGATTATTGATTTGCCTAGGGTACACAGTAAACAAAAAGAAATCAAAATTAGTACCCTCTCAAGAGATAATATTCCTGGGTGCAAGCTTAAATACAACTGCCCAGATGGCTTATCTCACGCCTGACAAACAATGGCAACTGACTTCTTACTTCACAATGTTGGCAACAAAGACCCAGTTATCTGCAAGAAAAATTCTGCAGGCTTTGGGCTTCATGGCATCCTGCATTCTGCTAATTCCATATGCCAGACTGCATATGAGGAAACTACAATGGTATCTAAAAAGTGTTTGGACTCAACATTGCCACATCCTGGAAACATTGATTACCCTCATTCCTTGCCTTCAACAGGAGTTTCGATGGTGGGCACAGCCCTGTCACCTCAACAAGGGACAGCCATTCAACCTACCCACAGCGAGGCAGTCAATAACAACAGATGCTTCAGATTATGCCTGGGGGGCCCACATGGCAGGAAAATGTATTCAGGGCACATGGCCCTCAAGCCAAATGCATCTTCATATCAATCAAAAAGAGATGCTAGCTGTTCAGAATGCCTTGACAGCTTTCAAGGACCTTCTTCATCCAGGACAACTACTGATAAGGCCGGACAATACTACAGTCATGTGGTACATAAACAAGCAGGGAGGCACACATTCCTACCCCCTCTGCAGACAAGCCATGACTTTGTGGGACACAGCATTGACTTTTCAAGTACATTTGCAAGCACAATTCCTGCCAGGAAAAAAACATACTCTGGCAGACGAACTAAGCAGAAACATTACGGATCCTCACAAGTGGAAACTGGATCCACAAGTCTTCAGCATGATAACAAAGAAATGGGGATGCCCAGACATGATCTTTTTGCCTCCCCTCACAACTACCAACTACAGAGATTCTGCACAAGGACTTATCACAAGCAAGCATGGAAAGTGGATGCTCTATCACTCAGCTGGAAAACCCTAACAGTATATGCCTTTCCTCGTCTGCCTCTCCTTCCCAAGGTACTTCTAAAGGTCAGACAAGACAAAAATGATTGTCCCAGACTGGCCCCGCCAGCACTGGTACCCAATCCTAAAGAGCTTGTCTTAAGGCCCAGCCTGGACATTGCCTCTAATTCCTCACTTACTGACCCACCGAAACAATCAGATGTTATGTAGTCCTATCTCGCCTACATTCTTACCCGTGGGTTCAGAGCTGAATATTGGCTCCGACTGGGACAACTTTTCTAGCTTGAAATCTTTTATTGGCTGGGCTAAGCAGGTATCCCATGGTGCACTGCTCCATATCCCCAGATCTCGTTTGCCGCTCGTGTAGCTCGGACGTGGACTTGCTTGGCTGTGGCTAAGTACCTTTTTTCTTGTCTTGAAAGAAAAGTTTTGTTTATATACAAAAAGCTATTCTCATAGCTATTGTCACTAGTGTTGTTTGAGGTTGTTATAGTGTGTTTGTTTTGTGTGGTATCCCGCTGACTGTTCCCTCGGGCTAGGCCCGTTTTCAGTTAGAGGTCCTAGTCCTTCTCCAGTTGCTTATCTGCTGTGTGTGTACGGTCTAAACCGTTTAAGTTAGAGGTTTGGTCTGTTCTCTTTCCTTGTGGTTATCAACCGTTTTGATTAGAGGTTTTTGACTTTGCTTCTGTAGTGTGTGTGTACGGTCACTGTTTTTACTGGTTCCCGCGTTTTGTGGTGTTGAGCGTCTGTGAGCTCTTGTCAGACTTTTGTTTTTGCGTTGTTGATGTTGTGAAGATGTCCAAAGATTCCAAGGAGCACAGACCTTCGGGTTTCAAAAAGTGCTCTAAATGTGGGTATAAAATGTCCATCACCGATGGGAATTCCATTTGTGTCTATTGCCTGGGAGCCATTCACCTGCAGGAGTCCTGCAGTTTTTGCCATGCGTTCAGTCCTAGAGTGCTCCAAGAGAGAAAGAATAAGCTGATTTTAAAGGAACTCTTAAAGCCCTCTTTTGAAGAGACTATGGATTCATCTCCCAGTGCTAAATCTTCCAAGTCTAAAAAGAGATCTCTGGCTCCATCAGCTTCATCGGAGCCTCTGGAGAAAGTCTCAAAAATTGCATCGACCTCCTCGGCTCCACTGCTCTCGGGGCCACAGGAAGTGTCGGTGTTGATGGAACCGGAGTCGGCTCCAGTTATATTGGAACCTCTTAGGAGCCGATCGCCCAGTCTCAGACCAGTTTCTCCTGAGAGGAGATCTTGATCTCCCTCCCTGTCCTCCAAATCCTCCAGGACCCTTTCAGATGTGAATGTTGATAGGGTGGTCCAGAGGCTCCTCCAGTCACTGGCTTTAGCAAAATTATTTTCGGCTCCGACCCAGTCGGCTCCGGAGCCCGTCCCGACCCCTTCTTCGATCATTCCTCCTCCGAGCACGTCTCTGTCTTCGGAGCCGGAGTGTCCCACGCCGTGTGATGTTCCTAGGCCGGTTCCGATGGCCCCTTTGACTCCATCGGTATCGACATAGACTCCGACCCCTGGGTTCGGGAGAAGGGATTCTTCAGTCGGGCCCGAGGGGGATGTCTCGGGACTTATTTCGGTTCCGAGTCTCCCTCTCGGTGCCTTGGCTTGGGGAACTCTGACTCCCGTCATGGCTTCGGAGGCTGGTCGCTCTTCGGACACGGGGGGGCGGGCCTGCCTTCGAGGCTATGCGGACTGCGCTGGTCAGATCGTCAGCTACATCAGGCGGGTCGGTCACTCTATCCCCCACCACTCCACTCCCCTGAGAGCCTCTGATCACCACCTATCCATGGACAGCAGAGCACCAAGGCCTAGGGATAACCCCCCCCCCCGAGTGGTCCCCAAATTTCTGAGAGCCCCTCAGAGTTTGTGCTTGAGAAGCCCCCTAGAAAGAAAACGTGCAAGAGGAAGCACATAGACGCCCAGGATGAGTCCCTCACCTCTGATACTGACCACGTGGAATCGGAGGGGTCCCCCTAGTCATTCTCTGATGATGTTTCCTTCTCTGACATCCTGGAGATACTGAAACAAAGAGGTGACTGGCTGTCCAAAGCCCCTTCCGAGGAGGAGTCAGTGTTCCTTAAGGCTTTTGGTGCTGAGCCCTCTGCCTCCTGGGTGTCCCCACCCTTCGACGAGCTCCTTGATCTGATATGTCGAAGGGTGTGGGAAAACCCTAATTCTGTGGAGCCCGTGCCCAGGCGTCCCAACAAGTTTCTTTCCGCCCCCCAGGGCAAGAAGTTTCTGTCCAAGGGAGTCCCTGTAGATGCCGTGGTGGTGGCTCCGTCCATCCTCCTAACAAGGAGTCTAGGACCATGGACCTGTACGGGAAGCGTACCCTCTCGTCAGCAACCTTTACCTTACAGTTGCTGAATTACATGTCTCATTTCACTCGGCTCCAGAGAGATCTCCTGAAGGAGTTAGGAGATACTCTTGCAGGTAACGTCCTTGAGGCGGTGGCCCAGACGGTTAACGCCCAGGTGTGTACCCTCAATTCCATTGTCAACTCATCCATGCGGCTCATTTCGTATGCAGCCGAGGGAGCGAGTAGGCCAGCAAGCTCAGGAGTCGCCCTTAGAAGGCAAGCCTGGCTGCGCCTGTGTCACTTTGCGGAGGTTTTCAAGTCTTCCTTCACTGACGCCCCCTTTGATGGTTCTTCTTTCTTCGGGACCAAAATGAAAGACACCCTCACCAGGTGCGAGCAAGAGGGAAAGACCCTGTCTGCCGTAGGGTCCATTTTTCCCTTCCTTCTAGGCCTTACCCCAAGGCCCAGCAGGGGGGGGGGGGGAGATGTGGTTCAAGAAATCACAGAGGTTTTTTCCTGCCACACAAGGTGAGCCCCCCTCCAGAGGCAGAGGAAGGGGAGGTTATTCAGGGAGATGCCGCCCCAGAGGCAGAGGGGGGCCCCCACAATTCGGGAGACCGCGATTCCTTTCACGGCTCTCCCTACTCTCGTTCCTGAGGGAGTGCCCGGCTGTGCTTATCCGAAGCCAGTCGGGGGTTGAATTTCGTTATATCCGGAAGCCTGGGAAAGCATCACCCAGGACCGATGGGTATTACGGATAATTTCCGGAGGTTATCTCATTCCGTTTACATCAGACCCCCCTTCAATCAGGAAAATCCCAGACGTTCCACCCAGTCAAAGGGATCAAGCAGCCTCAGAGGTTTCAAAGCTGCTAGGAAAAGGAGCCATCCAGCGTGTCCCCTCAGACCAAATCGGATTAGGGACTTACTCAAGATTCATTTTGGTGCCGAAAAGAACAGTGGACCTGAGACCCATATTAGATCTCAGCCAACTGAACAACTATGTACAGATGTCCAAGTTCCGTATGGTCATGCTACAATCAATTCTCCCATTGTTATAAGAGGAGGTATGGATGTGCTCCATGAACCTCAAGGATGCTTACTACCATGTGAAAATGGACAGGGCATCCAGGAGTCACCTACGCTTCTGGCTGGGAGCCAGTCATTTCCAGTTTCGAGCCCTGCCCTTTGGTCTCACCACAGCCCCTAGGGTGTTCACCAAGTGTATGGTGGTGGTGGCGGCTCACTTAAGACGTCAGGGATTCCAAGTGTTTCCATATCTGGACGACTGGCTCCTTACCACCCCCAGCAGGCATCAACAAGTTCAAACCAGGGATGCTACCATCACTCTGTCACCAGTTGGGTATAACACTAAATTGGGAAAAAATCTGTGTTATTGCCCTCGCAGCGTGTCACCTTTATAGGAGCAGAATTAGACACCATTCGAATGCGAGCATTTTTACCGCAGGAGAGGATCAGAGTCTTGCAACAACAGATACACATGCTGATGCTCCTGAAGAAAGCGAAGGCAAGATGGGTTCTCCAACTCCTGGGGACCATGGCAGCAACATTTATGTTGGTCCCTCTAGCGAGATTACACATGAGAATTCTCCAATGGCTCCTCTTTGTTCAAGGTCTCTCCAAAGATTTCCACTTTCTCAACCCATTTTGCTCACGGACAGATGCAAGCAGGACCTCGGTTGGTGACTTTGCACCAACAATTTGGACAGGGGAAGGCCCTTCGTTCGGCCCATCCCGGTTGCCACTGTGACCACGGACGCCTCCCAGATGGGGTGGGGGGGGCATTACCTTGGCAGGACAGTCCAAGGCACGTGGCAAGAGCACGAGATACATCTGCATATAAACGTCGTAGAGATGAGAGCAGTGCTACTTGCGTTGCAGGCACTTCAGAGTGTTCTACCTCTAGGGACGATTGCAATATACTCGGACAACATGTCAGTAGTGTGGTGACTAAACAAGCAAGGGGGGACCAGGTCTTACCCTCTGTGCAGAGAGGCCATGCAAGTGTGGCAGTGAGCAGTAGCTTCCCAACAGTTTCTGGTGGCAACGCACATTCCGGGGAAGTCCAACGTGATTGCTGACAGGCTAAGCAGAGCTATTCTGATGCCTTACGAGTGGTCCCTAAATCGCCTAGTTGCAGAGCGAATCTTCTTCAGCAGATGGGGTCAGCCTTGCTGCGACCTTTTTGCCAGCCCCCTCAATGCAAAATGCAGCAGCTACTTCACGCTGATCCCCCCACAGGGGGAGTCACCCAGGGATGCTCTGGTTCACGATTGGCCCTCCCATCTGCTTTATGCTTTCCCTCCATTTCCTTTGCTGTCAAAGGTGATTCAGAAAGCGCAATCCTTGGGAAGCAGAATGATTCTGATTGCTCCACACTGGCCTCGCCAAGTCTGGTTCCCCTTTCCTCAACCATACATTGTGGACACTCCTTGGATTCTGGACCCTCTACCAGACTTACTGACACACATGTCTGGACAGTTCCACCCCTCCTTGATGACCCTCCGGCTGACAGCCTGGCTACTCCACTTACATCGTTAGTTAGACTTCATAAATTCTCTCCAGAAGTGGTTCATATATTATCGTCCTCTCATAAGCCATCTACTAGGAAGATTTATTCTAGTAAATGGAAGAGGTTTTCTATCTGAGCATATACCCGAGGAATTGATCCTTACACAGCTCCAATTGCTTCAGTCTTGGAGTTTTTGTCTATGCTTTTCCATCAGGGTTCCGCATCAGCTACCATCAAAGTTCAATTGGCAGCGATCTCTAATTTTCATGTCGCTAATGAGTCTAGTCTCATGGCTCATAGACTATGCAAGGCTTTCCTGAAGGGTACTGTGTTGCTCCATCCCCCGGTTTCTGAACCAATCATGCCCTGGGATCTCAATTTTGTTCTACAAGCTCTTACTTTACCACCTTTCGAGCCTGCAGCTACCTGTGAATTGAAATTCTTGACCTGGAAAACAGTCTTCTTAACAGCAATCACTTCAGCAAGGCGAGTTTCAGAATTCAAGCCCTCTCCATCAAACCTCCATACTTAATCTTCCATAAGGACAGGGTTTCTCTTAGACCAAACCCTTTGTTCCTTCCTAAAGTGGCTTCCGTGTCTAATCTTAATCAATCCATTGAGTTGCCTGTTTTCTTTCCTCACTTTTCGAACAAGGCAGAATTTAGGTTTCATCAGTTGGATGTACACAGACAATTACGTTTCTCTCTGCACCGAACAAAAGATATCCGGAAGTCTGATCAACTTAGTTTCCTTTTCAGAAAACAGAATGGGGTCCCCGGTCTCCAAGGTCACCCTATCCAGATGGATATCTAGTTGCATCTCTTTCATCTACCACGCAGGAGGAAAAGATCTGCCATTTCCGGTCAAGACTCACTCTACTCAGGCTGTTTCTACCTCTACAGCCTATCAAGCCAGATTGTCGATGGATGATATATGTGCTGCAGCTACTTGGGCTTCTCCTCACACATTTGTTTCTCATTACAAATTGGACTTGGTTTCTAGGGGCAGGTCGTCCTTTGGCTCCACAGTTCTCAGGAATATTTTTCCTATGAGCCACCCATGATGTAGGTGCTAGGGACGCTGTCCCACGGGTAAGAATGTAGGCGAGATAGGACTACATAACATCAAGAAGTTATGTACTCACCATAACGTTCGATGTATGTAGTCCATCTCGCCTCACATTCTTAATTACCCTCCCACCTTCCCCCTTCCTGGAGGATTTGGAGGTTAGGTTGTCCATCTACAGAGTCCCCTTGGCTTATTCTTTTATCTGGATGTTGTGTATGCATGGGATACGAATGAGTATTGCAGCAAACTAGATCTGGGGATATGGAGCAGTGCACCAAGGGATACCTGCTTAGCCCAGCCAATAAAAGACTTCCAGCTAGAAAAGTTGGCCGAGTCGGAGCCGATATTCGGCTCCGAACCCACGGGTAAGAATGTGAGGCGAGATGGACTACATACATCGAACGTTATGGTGAGTACATAACTTCTTGCTCCTGCACAGCCAACTCAGGACCCTAAATCTGGCAGCATGATGAATAATGTATCCATTCAGAACACACCTCTCTCAAAAGCAGTGATGGATGCTATTTTGGAGGCCAGGAGGCCAAGTACCAGAAAATGTTATGCAGAAAAATGGAAGAGATTCTGTGCTTGGAACCAGGCACAAGGAATTGACACGCTTGTACCAAATATTCCTCAGATTTTACAATACCTAAGTTGGATGCTGGACAAAGGCCTATCCTTCTCATCAATTAAAATCCATGCCTCTGCCATTTCAGCTCATTACAATACGGAACCACCTGTTTTTTCTCATCCATTGCTAAGGCAGTACCTCAGAGGGGCCAAAAACATAAGACCTCCAAGGAGAGCACCAATACCTGCATGGGACCTCAATTATGTCTTGGAGAAACTTACACTGCCTCCTTTTGAGCCAGCCAGTACAGCTGAAATAAAGTTCTTATCTTGGAAAGCAGCTCTGCTCCTAGCAATAATCTTTGCAAGACGTGTCTCAGAGTTACAGGCTCTCGTGGCTGTTGAACCTTTCATCATTTTCCATCCAGACAGGGTTTCTCTGAGGACCAACCCAACATTTATGCCTAAGGTAGTGTCCAGTGTGGCCCTTAACCAAACCATTCATTTGCCTACTTTTTATAGAAACCCACAGAATAAGGGTGAGAGACTCCTGCATTCTTTGTACATACACAGACCGCTGTGCTTCTACTTGGAGAGAACTAAAGCTTTCAGAAAGAATGAGCAACTTTTAGTGGCATATGCTGCAGGATCACAAGGAAAGCCTATCTCAAAGCAGACTATTTTGAAATGGATAGGCCACTGCATTCGATTCTGTTATTCACAACATGGCAAATCAATTCCTAAGGGCATTAGGCCACATTCTACCAGAGCAGCAGCCACTTCAGCAGCCTTCCTCAGAGGGGTACCAACCAAATACATTTTAGAGACTGCAGCTTGGAGTTCAGTGCACACTTTCACCAAACACTACCATTTACCTCTCTGCTCTAAATCCAGAGCAGGCTTTGCTACTGCAGTTTTGCAGGGCCTTATAGCCTCTCCTAATCCTATTTAGACCCAGCCTCCCTACCTCAGCTTTGGGATTCAACCCAAGTGTAAGGACTGCAACGGTAAAACACGATGAACATAGTACAGTTGTGTACCTACCATAAATGTAGATGTTCGAGTGTATTCACTGTTGCAGTCTAGGTTACCCACCCACCATCCACCCTTTTCTTTGCTGGGACTTATCTTTACTTCTCTATCCTATACAACCTGTGTGGTGTATTTCCTTGCAGATGACGGGAATGTTTATGATGTTCATCGTGTTACCCTGCTGCAGTCATCACACTTGGGTTATCCTGCTGTCAGACGGTCCCGCAGTCAGCCCGAATTCCAAAGTCTTGGTCCGGCGTCTGTTGCTGTCACTTCTTCCCTGATGTCAGTGCACCAGGGGTATATAAGAGGCATCCGACACCATTTTCTCCAGTCTTTCTTGCCGCGCGGTGCCCGAAGCAGAAGCAGTTCGCAAGTGCCAGTCGGCCGACACCTGAGATTTTCGATTTGAATTTCAGTCCGAAGTCTACAATAAAGCTAAGTACCCCGTTGGGGAACATTTTCTTGCCTCAGTCCGATGTTAGAAAAAGTTAACAATTGCATTTCTTGTGGGAAGCAAATACCTCATAAGGACTTCCATTCCTGTTGTATTCCTTGCCTAGGCCCAGACCACGACGTCACAGGTTGTTGGTTTTGCGCTAGGTTTAATAAATGCACTATCAAACGCCGTTTTGACTTCGCACTGCATTATTTTGATAGGAAATTTAATTATATCGTGCCGTCGGAGCAGCCGACGACCACAATTCATAAAAAATGCAAGGATAAGGACAGGCAGCCTAGGAATAAGCCAGACCCCGAGGCCTCAGCTGGGCCTGTTGCCGGTTCTCTGGTTTTCAGTGAGGTGCCTACACAGCCCCTGATGACTGCAGAGCTGGAACCCCAGACATCTGCCGACTCCCAAGTGGAGTCTACTAGGCCGACGCAGCCATCTACCGACATCGGAGCAGAATTGGACACCGGTGCAGATGAAACACCTTCGGTTGCAGAAGGTGTCTTCAGACCGACTGCACTCACCATTAAATCTTATGCTAAGCTTAAAACTCCTTTAAAGCCTAAGAAAACTGTTCATCAGTTTACAGGTCAAGGCCCCATGCCTAAGAAACAGATGCTTAAGATGGCTGAAGATTTAATTACCCTTATCAGGCGGTTCCCATCCCCCTCCTGATAAAAGACCTAGACAAGAGGAGGATTATGCATCCTCTGACCAGGTTTCTCTCTCCTCAGATTCTTCTGAGGAACAGGATTACACTTTTCCACCTTCTGAGGATTCTGATGCTGAAGACTATTCCCTCAGCATCTCCCCCTGAAGACTACTCCTTTGGAGAAACATTACATACCGTGAGGGAACATTTCCACTGGGAGGGCCAGGATTACTCAGATTCTAAGAAAAGGCTCCGAGAGTTCCTTTTATTACCCCAGCACAGACCTCTTGCTATCCCTCCTGTTTTAGATATTGTGGATGATGTCTTCTTGGAGTCCATTTTAAATCCAGACTCTCTACCTCCTGCTCCAGCCAAACCAGACAGATACTACAGAGTACCTAACTCACACAAATTCCTTTATAAAAGCCCTATAGCTGACCCAGAAACCATATCCCAGTGTCCTAAGGGAGCAAAAGCTTCTATGGCTAAAAATCCTGTGCCCTCTGAAAGAGATTCCAGAGCCCTAGATAGATGGGAAAGAAAATATACACATCTGCATCTCTGGCTATGAGAGCATTAAATTGCCATTTTCACATGTTGAAATATCAACAGTTCCTGATGTCTCAGTTAAAACAAAAAATGAGCACACATTCAGAACAGCCTGAATTCAAGGAAATGCAGGATCTGTTGCATGCAGCTGAACAGGTGGGCAAGCATACTTTGCAATGCGGATTTGATTCATTGGAAGCATCCTGTAGAGCAGCTGTTACTGGCTCTGTCATTCGTAGACCTGCTTGGTTAAAAGAGCAAACCCTCCCTGACCATGTTAAAGCAAAATTATTAGATGCACCTTTACAACAAGATGTATTATTTGGTGTCAAAGCAGAAGAGGTTTTAAAGAAAATGGAGGATAAGGCTAAATCTATGCAAACGGTCAAGGATTTCTTGCAGGTACAACCCCTCGCTTCAGCAGAAATTGGCCAAAAAAATTGGTCCTTTCCAGCTTCAGACAGATCACAGAGGGACAAATACAGACACCCAAGGGGCAGAGGTCAGTCACAGGGCCCTTACAAACCTCGCCAATGGGGTTCTGCTACCCAGAAAGGAGGAGAAGACAGGCCCCAAGCTAGCAGAAGGCAGACACAATGACTCTATCCTCAAACTACCAAGCAAATCTCTCCTGGCAACACCCTTGGGAGGAAAACTAGCATTTTTTGCAGACAACTGGCACATCATCACAAAAGACAAATGGGTTCTAAACATTGTCTCTCAAGGATACAGATTCCACTTTCCTTACCAAGGATCAAAGGAATGCCAAACCTGCCACCAAATCAATGGGCAGAGGCACAAAAACAAATTGCAGCCCTCATGAACATGAGAGCCATTCAGCAGGTACCTACACAGGAGCAAGGACAAGGATTTTACTCAAGACTCTTCCTAGTTCCAAGAAAGGACAAAGCATGGAGACCCATTCTGGATCTTTCAATTCTGAACACATACCTGCAAGTGCCAAAATTCAAGATGCTAACACTACAGCAGCTTCTTCCCATGCTGGGCAAGAACGCTTGGCTAGTCACTTTGGACCTCAAGGAGGCATACCTGCATGTCCCTATCAGACAAAATTGCAGAAGATACCTCCGCTTCATTGCAGGTTCGACGCATTATCAATTCTCTGCACTGCCCTTTGGCTTATCTACTGCGCCCAGGGTCTTCACAAAATGCTTGGCACCAGTAATTGCATATTGCAGACAAAGAGGAATTCAAATATGCCCATACCGGGACGACTGTCTTATTCAAGCAGAAAACAAGGACATTCTTTTACAGCATCTGGCATTTGTCAGATACCTTCTAAGTTGAATAGGGTACACAGTAAACGAAAAGAAATCAAAACTAGTGCCATCACAAAACATTATATTCCTGGGTGCCAGCTTGAATACAACGGCCCAGATGGCTTCTCACGCCAGACAAACAACGACAGCTGTTTCAATATTTCAAAATAATGACAACAAAGACCCAACTCCCTGCAAGAAAATTTCTGCAGGCCTTGGGATTCATGGCATCTTGCATACTACTAATACCATTTGCAAAACTGTGTATGGACTCAGCACAGCCACAGCTTGGAAACAATGATTCCACTCATTCCCTGCCTTCAACAGGAGTTTCTATGGTGGGCACAGGCATGTCACTTCAACAAGGGTCAGCATTTCACCTTACCCACAGCCAGGCAAACTATGACAACGAATGCATCGGACTATGCCTGGGGAGCACACATGGCAGGACAGTGCATTCAGGGCAAATGGACTACAGATCAGAGACACCTGCATATCAATCAAAAAGAAATGCTAGCAGTGCAGAATGCCCTAACAGCTTTCAAGGACCTTCTACACCCAGGACAACTACTAATAAGTACAGACAACACCACAGTTATGTGGTACATAAACAAGCAAGGGGGCACACATTCCTACCCTCTATGCAGGCAAGCAATGACCTTGTGGAACACTGCACTGTCTTACCAGGTTCAATTACAAGCACAATTCCTGCCAGGAAAGAAAAACACATTGGCAGACGACCTAAGCAGAAACCTCATGGATCCACACGAATGGAAACTAGATCCACAAGTATTTGCATTGATAGCTCAAAAATGGGGACGCCCAGATATAGATCTGTTTGCAAGCCCCCACAACCACCAACTTCAAAAATTTTGCACAAGGACCTTCCATCCACTAGCTTGGAAAGTGGACACCCTCTCATTCAGTTGGAAAACATTAACAGTGTATGCCTTCCTCCACTGCCTCTTCTAGCAAAGGTACTGCTGAAAGTCCGATTAGAGAGGCCACAAATGATTTTCGTTGCACCAGACTGGCCACGCCAACATTGGTATCCAATTTTAAGGAACATGGCCCAGGGCCCACCATGGATTTTGCCACAAATTCCTCACCTGCTCACCCAGCGAGACAATCTGATTCTACACAGCCAGCTCAACACTTTAAACCTGGCTGCATGGCAAATTACCTAAACAACCAGCCAACACCTTTATCCAAAGCTGTTATGGATGTCATTCTGGAGGCCATGAGGCCCAGCACCAGGAAAACCTATTCAGACAAATGGAAAAGATTTTGCGCCTGGAACCAGGCTAAAGGCCTAAATCCCCTGGAGCCGAACATTCCTCAGATTCTACAATATTTAACTGAGATGTTACACAAAGGACTTTCCTTTTCATCTATTAAGACCCACGCCTCAGCAATTTCAGCTCATTACAGCATGGATCCTCCTTTATTTTCACACCCACTCCTAAGACAGTACCTCAGAGGGGCTAGAAACTTAAGACCACCAAGGAGAGCTCCAACACCTACTTGGGATTTCAACTTTGTCATGGAAAAGCTTACACTGCCACCCTTTGAAATCAGCTTTTTCAACTGATTTAAAATTTCTTTCATGGAAACCTGCCCTACTACTAGCAATAACGTCAGCTAGAAGAGTCTCAGAGCTACAGGCACTAATGGCAGTGGAACCTTTCCTCATTTTTCATCAAGACAGAGTTTCTCCAAGAACTAAACCTTCCTTTATGCCAAAGGTGGTATCCAGTGTGGCCCTAAACCAAACCATTCACTTGCCCACCTTCTTCCCAAATCCCCAGAACAAAGGAGAAAGACTCCTGCACTTTGGACATTCACAGGCAATTACGTTACTACTTGGATAAAACTAAGGCTTTCAGAAAAACTGACCAGCTCTTTGTAGCCTATGCTACAGGATCACAAGTAAAAGCTATCTCAAAACAGACCATTTCTAAATGGATAGGACATTGCATACGTTTCTGCTACACACATCATGGGAAAACCAGTACCTGCTAACATTAGGTCCCACTCCACCAGGGCTACAGCTACATCAGCATCCTTTCTCAGGGGAGTGCCAACCAAGGATATTCTGGAAGCTGCTACTTGGAGTTCAGTGCACACCTTCACCAAACACTATCACTTACCTCTTTACTCTAAGACTAGAGCTGGTTTTGCCACTGCAGTTTTGCAGGGCCTACTAGCTTCTTCTAACTCTGTTTGACTCCACCTCCCCTCCTTAGCTTTGGGATTCAACCAAAGTGTGATGACTGCAGCAGGGTAACAAGATGAACATAGTACAGTTTTGTACCTACCATAAATGTAGATGTTCGAGTGTTCACCCTGCTGCAGTCCAGGTTACCCTCCCTCCATCCCCTCTGAACTAGCTGTACTTTTCTCTGCCACTTTATCCTGTTCTACCTCTGTGGTGTATTTGCTTGTACCTAAGGGTTTTGTTTTATTTTTATATAGCCATATGTTGTGTATATGTGTATATATATATATATATATATATATATCTATATATATATATCTATATATATATATATATATATATATATATATATATATATATATTGCCTACTTTTTGGGGGCACCTGACATCTGGGGCAAGAAAAACTGAAGAAAATGGCGTCGGATGCCTCTTATATACACCTGGTGCACTGACGTCAGGGAAGAAGCGACAGCAACCGACGCCGGACCAAGACTTTGGAATTCGGACCGACTGCAGGACCGCCTGATGGCAGGATAACCCAAGTGTGATGACTGCAGCAGGGTGAACACTCGAACATCTACATTTATGGTAGGTACAAAACTGTACTTTATTGCATGCATACTTATTGGCATAATTTTGTAGCCTACCAATTTGGGGGCATCTGACATCTGGGGCAAGAAAAACTGAATAAAATGGCGTCGGCTGCATCTTTTGTACCTCTGGCGCACTGACGTCAGGGAAGAGGTGACAGCAACCGACACCGGACCAAGACTTAAAATTCATGCCGACTGCGGGTAGCCTGCCAGCAGGATAACCCTAGTGTAATGACTGCAACGGTGAATACACTCTAACATCTACATTTATGGTAGGTACACAACTGTACTTTTCCCTCTCTCCATCCCCCTTTCTTCTCTTTCTCCTTTTATTACCATTCTAACTTATTCTCCTTGCATTACAAGGGACATATTGGTATTAATTTTTCACTGGTGGGGTTTCTTCCATCAGATCCTGTTCTTCTACTTGGGGGCTCCTGACAGGTTAGGGCAAGAAAAACTGATGTAATGGCGTCGGCTGCCTTACTTTATACTACTGACGACCTGACGTCAGTCCTCAAGCAGCAGCAACCAACGCAGAAATGCACTATGTCTCTGGTATTCGGGCCGGCTGAGGGTTACCCTGGCAGGGATAACCCAAGTGTGATGACTGCAACAGTAAATGCACTTGAACCTCTACATTTATGGTAAGTGCACACAACTGTGCTTTCCTTCTAGTTCCAAAGTTCAAGATGTTGACCCTTCAAGAGCTTTTGCCCATGATTTCTCCAAAGGCTTACATAATTACCCTAGAGCTAAAGGGCACATACTTTTGCATATCCCTATAGAGGAATCACACAGATGTTTTTTGCACTTCAGAAAAGGTACCATGCACTATCAGTTTTGTGCTCTGCTCTTTGGCTTGTCTACTGCTCCCAGGATCTTCACAAAATGCTTAGCCTCTCTGATTGCCTTGTGCAGAACAAATGGAGTGTATATTTACCCCTTTCTGGATGATTGCTTTATCTAGGCCACAAGCTTGGCAAAACTCAAATCAGATTTTAAGGTTCACCCAATACCAGAGTTGGATCATTGTCAAATGGAGCCCTAGGCAGGCACCCACCCCCCGGAGCCATTCTAGAGTCTGTTACCAAACACACGCATACCGTATCTTCTCTTTACACAGAACCTTTAGATGTTCTTCGTGTTTCACTGTTGCAGTCATCACACTTGGGTTATCTGCCTGCAGGTAGCCCTCAGTCGGCCCGAATACCGGAGTCTTAGGATTTCTACGTTGAATGCTGTCGCCTATTCCATGACATCAGGTTGTCAGGGGTATAAAACATGCAGTCGGCACCATTACATCAGCTTCTCGTGCCGCGTGGGAGCCTGAAGCAGAAGCAGTTCGCAAGTGCCGATCGTCCGCTACCTGAAATTTTCGTTGTTCGAGTTTTAAACCTGAAGTCTTCTAAAGCTAAGTACCCTATTGGGGACCCTTTTTTCTTGCTCTAACTGATGTCAGAAAAAGTTAATTGTCTTGCCTGGGGAAAGCAAATATCTCATAAAGATTTTAATTTTTACTGCGTCACTTGGTTAGGCCCAGACCACAACGTTCCTCGCTGTCGGTTTTGTGCCTTGTTTAATGCCTGTACCATTCATCGTCGGGCTATCTTTGTCACTAAATTCTTTTGCTGTCGTTCTCCGTATTCCGAAAATGGCTTCGATAAGCCATCCAACTACCGATCTTCCGAAAAAATGTAAGGATAAAGACAGAGACAGACCGCATAGGTCCAAAACCGCCGACAGCACTTCCATTAAGCTAGTCGCCAGTCCGCCGGTGCTCATTGAGGTGCCTTCGCATCCCTTGATACCCGCTTATACAGATTCGCTTTCCTCTGCTGAGACCCATTCGGAGTCCATATGCCGCGAGATGCTTCTTCGACTATGGAACCTGTGGATGTCTCTACCTTGGATGGGTCCAGATCCGCTGTGCAGGCACCAGCTTCTGAGGGTGTATTCCGACCTTCCGATGTTCATGTTAAACCGACAACTTCGTTTTTGACTAAAACTACAGAGTTTCTCAGGTCCAGCATTCGCACTACACCTAGAAAACCGACAACCAACTCGCATGTTCCAGCTCCCATGCCACAAAAAAAAATGCTTAGAATGGCTGAAGACCTTATAACCTTAATTAGGGGAAGCCAGCCTTCCCCCTCTAAAAGACAAAGAATTAATTTTCATTCTGATTCTGCAAACCATGAGTCTGATGACTTCGATCCCTCTGATTAGCAGGATTTACCCTAATCTACCTATGAGAATTCAGATGCAGAGGATTCCATTCCCTCTGCCTCCCCTCCAGAGGATTTTTCTTTTGATGAAACCTTGCATACCTTAAGAGAGCATTTCCGCTTGAGAATGCCAGGACTGCCCTCGGTCCAAAAAAAGACTCTGAGAATTTATAGACATGCCTTAGCACAGGCCTCTAGCTGTACCCCCTGTCCTGGATATTGTAGATGATGTCTTCATGGAATCCAGTCTTACTCCTGATACTTTACCATCAGCTCCTAGAAAGCCTGACAGGAACTGCAGAGTACCTGACTCTCACTAATTTCTCTTTAAGTATCCCTCTGCGGATCCAGAGACCATTTCCCTGGGTCCTAAAGGCATTAAGGCTACTACAGCCAAAAACCCTACCCCTTCAGACAGGGATTCTAGAGCTTTAGACAGATGGGGTAAGAAGGTATGGGTCCCATACAGAACGCTGACACCCATATGGCCGACGTTCAGAATATCGACAGTGGGGAAACGCTATCTCCCAATAGTTTGGAATGGAAAAATTTCCATTCTTGCACTGTAGTGCGATCTCTGAGTTGGTATATTAAAGGTACGGGAGGGTGTGGGGGCGGAGCCCCCCTGCTAGCATGAAAAAGGAAATTTTATTTTCCTTTTTTGTGAAGTTCTGGCGTTGTCGATATTGTGAGTGCCGACCATATGGCGTTGGCCTTATGGGTGATGGTGTTTTGGGCTGTCTGTGTTCTGTAGGTGATCCAAAGGTATGTACCTCTGCAACTCTTGCCATCAGGGCTTTGAATTGCCAGTTTCACATGTTGAAGTACCAGCAGCATATTATGGGACTAATTAAACAAAAAATGTTGTTGCTTCCAGATTATACAGAAAATGAAGATTTACAAGAGACCAAGTTACTAAACATACTTTGCAGTGTGGTTTTGATGCCTTAGAAGCATCTTGCAGGGCTGCTGTCACCGAGTCTGTACTGAGAAGGCATGCTTGGCTGAAGGAACAAATCTTGCCAGACCATGTCAAAGCAAAATTACTAGATGCTGCATTAAACCAGGAATGTTTGTTTGGCACAAAAGCAGAAGTAATTTTTAAAAAGATGGAGGAAAAAGCTAAATCTATGCAAACTGTAAAATATTTCTTACAGGTGCAGCCACCTTGATTCATTAGGCATTGGCCTTCTAAAAACTGGTCCTTTCCAGTCCCACCCAGGCCTTCTCAGTCCAAACCCAGGGGCAACAGACCACTAAGACTACAGTCTCAGGGTATGCAGAGATCTAAATAATGGAGTGCTCCCACCTCAAAAACAGGGAGTGGTAAGCCACCCCCTTATGGAAAAAGTTCACAATGACTTGTCTGTCATCCTTCCCAGCCATGCCCAAGTACTTGCCCCCTAGGAGGAAAACTTGTCCTGCATGCAAAAAACTGGATGTCCATTATCCAGAACCGATAGGTCCTAAACATTGTATCCCAGGGATACAGATTTTACTTCCACTCAATGCCAACCCCAAGCAGAATGCCAGACCTTCCTCCAAACCAGTGGGCAGAGGCTCAAAAGCAAGTACTTTCTCTTCTCAGTATCAGGGCTATTCAACCTGTTCCAATACGGCAAAGGGGACAGGGTTTCTACTCCAGGCTGTTCCTCGTGCCCAGAAAAAAAGAGCTCTTGGTGCCCTATCCTGGATCTGTCAATTCTCAACACCTTCCTGGTGGTCCCAAAATTCAAAATGCTTACACTGCAACAGCTTCTTCCTATGCTAGCCAATAATGCCTGGCTAGTCACCCTAGACTTAAAAGAATCTTAACTGCACATCCCCATAAGGGAATCTTGCAGGAAGTATCTAAGTTTCAGGGCAGGCTCTATGTACTATCAGTTCTCTGCACTTCCCTTTGGCTTATCTACTGCTTCCTGCTTCCAGGGTGTTCACAAAGTGCCTGGCTCCAGCCATTGCATTCAAATTTACCCATACTTGGACGATTGCCTGATTCAGGCGGACAGTCAAGAATTGTTACTTCAGCACCTGGCATTTGTAAAGAGACTGCTAACTTCTCTGGGGTACACCATCAACGAAAAGAAATCACAACTGGTGCCCAGCCAAAAGATTGTATTCCTGGGAGCAAGCTTGAACACAACTTCCCAGATGGTATTCCTCACTCCAGAAAAACAGGCTTATTTGACAAATTACTTCAAACTAATGGCCACCAAAACCCAACTATCTGCAAGAAAAATACTGCAAGCCCTAGGGTTCATGGCCTCATGCATTCTACTAATTCCATATGCAAGACTGCATATGAGGAAACTTCAGTGGTACTTAAAAAGTCTGTGGTGTCAACATTCACAGGACATGGAAACAGTGATTCCTATCATTCCTTGCCTAAGGGCAGAGTTCATTTGGTGGGCAGAGCCATGCAACCACAACAAAGGACTTCCTTTCACTCAACCCCTTGCACCCAAACCCTGACAACAGACGCATCACACTATGCATGGGGGGCTCACATGGCAGGCAAATGCATCCAAGGCAAATGGAGCCCAGGACAAATTCCCCTGCATATCAGTCAAAAAGAAATGTTAGCTGTACGGAATGCTCGGACAGCCTTCAAATACCTTATCCTTCCAGGACATCTCCTGGTAAAGACAGACAACACCACAGTTACGTGGTGCATAAACTAAAAGGGGGCAACTCATTCCTACCCACTCTGCAGATTAGCCATGGCCCTGTGGAACACGGCCTTGAGCAACCAAGTGCATGTGCAAGCTCAATTCCTGCCAGGCAAACAAAATTCACTGGTAAGACGACTTAAGCAGAAATCTACTGGACCCACACGAATGGAAACTGGAACCAAACTCATTCAAACTTCTAATCCACAGGTGTGGGGCACCAGAGGTAGACCTATTTGCCTCCCCCAAAAACGATCAGTTGAGCAAATTTTGCACCACAAATCCTCAAAGCAAAGCATGGAAAGTGGATGCCCTATCCTTTACATGGGAAAACCTCTCAATTTATGCTTTTCCCCCTCTGCCCTCCTCTCTCAAGTACTACTCAAGATCAAACAGGACAGACCAAGGATGATCCTTATTGCCCCTGACTGGCCACACCAGCTCTCGTACCCACTCTTATGCAATCTGACAGCAGTGCCACCCTGACACCTACATCAGACCCCCTCCCTGCTGTCCCAGCAGGAGGGACAGATTTTGCATCCACAGCTGCAAACCCTGAACCTTGCATCCTGGCTTATCCCCTGAATACACCACCAGCAACCCTCAGCAAACAGGTGCTGGACATCATCCTCGAGGCCAGAAGGCCTAGTACTAGGAAATCCTATTCAGAAAAGTGGAAGATATATTGTTCTTGGAGCCTGTCTCAAGGAAAGGATGCAGCCATGCCAACCTTACCTCAAATCCTAGATTACCTAGCAGAACTGCTCCACAGAGGCCTATCCTTCTCATCAATTAAGATTCATGCTTCTGCCATCTCAGCTCATTACAATACTGAGCAACCTCTCTTTTCTCACCCTCTCATCAAACAATTCCTGAGAGGAGCTAACAGTTTAAGGCTCCCGAGGAGAGCTCCTACCCCTGCCTGGGACCTTAACTTTGTACTAGAGAAACTCACGCTTCTCCCCCTTTGAGCCTGCTGTTGCTGCAGAGTTAAAATTCCTCTCTTGGAAAGCAGCCTTACTTCTAGCTATTACTTCAGCAAGAAGAGTGTCTGAGTTACAGGCACTAATGGCGGCGGAGCCCTTCATTATTTTCCATGCTGACAGGGTTTCCCTCAGGACTAACCCTTGCCCAAGGGTGGTATCCATTGTGGCTTTAAACCAATCCATCCATTTGCCAACCTTTTCCCCTAATCCTCAGAATAAAGGGGAAAGGATCCTGCACTCCTTGGACGTGCACAGACAGCTC
This sequence comes from Protopterus annectens, assembly GCF_019279795.1. Classification (NCBI taxonomy): domain Eukaryota; kingdom Metazoa; phylum Chordata; order Ceratodontiformes; family Protopteridae; genus Protopterus; species Protopterus annectens. The sequence continues at coordinate 666,870,028 of NC_056751.1, read as the reverse complement.
AGGTTCTACCTTGACAGGACTAAACCTTTCAGGAAATCTGACCAGCTGCTAGTCAGCTTTGCTACAGGGGCAGAGGGCAAGGCCATTTCAAAGTAAACCATTTCCAAATGGATAGCACACTACATCAATTTCTGCTACAAACACCATGGAAAACCTACCCCATAAGGGATCAGGACTCATTCCACTAGGGCTAGCTCAACCTCTACAGCATTTCTCAGGGGGAGTCCCTACCAGGGACATCCTGGAAGCTGCAACCTGGAGTTCTGTACACACCTTCACCAAGCATTACCACTTGCCTATCTTTTCTAAATCCAAAGCTGGATTTGCCACAGTAGTCTTACAAGGCTTACTAGCCAGCCCTAATACTTCTTGACTGCCTCCACCCTTCCTCCGCTTTGGGAATCGACCCAAGTGTGATGACTGCCACAGTGAAACACGAAGAGCATAGTACAGTTATGTACACTTACCATAAATGTATGCTTTTTATTTGTTGTATTTTGTATTAGTTTATTGCCTTTTTATATTTTGAGCGCTGTGATTTGTTTTCTTTACCTTGTGTTTTGCTTGTGTTCTGCTTTTAACTGCATATTAAAACTTCAAAAGACACCACAGCTCTGTCTCTTGTGAGTCAGGCAGAAATTAGAACTGATCAATTAAAGACTCATACATAAGACAGAAGAGTTCACTTAAGGTTAATCATTTGTGAACTGAGGGGTGGAGCTAGGAACTAAACCTTCTATTTAAGGGGTAAAGTAAAACATTTCAGAGCTTTATTGGAAAGGCTCACCCAGACTCTGCTTCACTTTGGTGTGAGGGAAAGGTTGGTTTGCTTTTTATTTGTTGTATTTTGTATTAGTGTATTGCCTTTTTATATTTTGAGTGCTGTGATTTGTTTTCTTTACCTTGTATTTTGCTTGTGTTCTGCTTTTAACTGCATATTAAAACTTCAAAAGACACCACAGTTCTGTCTCTTGTGAGTCAGGCAGAACCCCCCCCCCCCCGTCACTGTCATGTTCTTAAATACCACTGTCTTTCTAGTTGCCTGCCTCTTATGTTATATTGACCATATATCTCATTTCCTGTCTGCTTTCACTGGCTTGTGTGAAATCACTCCCGTTCAACAATTTAAATTTATTGGCCATTCTACTGTATTCCATAGTACTGGAATACAAAAGTGATCACCCCCTTTCAATCTATCTTGCTGTTTTAAAAATAGTGACTCTCCAATAAAACTTAACTTTTTAGACAGGTAAAACTTAAGTTACCTACTTTCACATCTAAAGTCTCTAGTGCACATTGCAGTGTTTAGGATAAACCATTTTTTATCGTACCTTTAAGCATCCCTGTGACTAACACTTGCTCTAATACCTGCTGGAAAGCACTAGGAAGACTTAAACTGATACAAGCACTTAACTCTCCTTAGGAGAAATTAATCATGGGCACTAAACAGCCTATAATTGCAAAGTACCTTGCTAAGGTAAGGGAAAACCGCTCCTGTACTTTTCAAAAAAAAAAAAGCACCAAACCAGGCATGTCCAAGGGTCAGCTTCTGTTGATTTCTCCTGTCCACCTGGTAATCTAGGCATACCGGAGCAATGCCGCAATTGCCTCATGCACACAGACAACCCTCTCCTCCTACCACCCAACACTACAACCTGTGAGAGATGCATTTACATAGCCAGACTGGAAGCAAAGCTCTCTCCACCCAAGATTGTGCTAGACAGTCAAGAAGAGAAGGTTAACACCCGCACTACACTTCAAGCAACACATAGCCCTTCTAAACTCACACCACCAACACCCACACATAGCAACACTAAGTCCACATATGCGGAGGCCCTTAACTGTAACCTGCTCAAGCAACAAGGACCTTCAAAGCTGAAATGCAAACACCAATCACAACCAATGTGTCACATAGCTCACAACACCAGTGTGCTACCCAGCAACAGCCCCTAAAGCAAGACACTGTACCTAACACTTTAGTCATAGTCAGGCACACTGATTTCTCACTCACCAGGCTGAACAAGGAGAAAATTACAGTGAGCTGCCTGTCGGGTGCCAGGATCCGCCACATAACTCATGCACTCAGATCACTCCACAACAAGTGCAAATATGACTCTGTCATTGTCCATGTTGGAGTGAATGACTTGAGACGTACTTCCCTGGACTACATGAAAAGAGCCATGGAAGAGCTCTTGGATCATGTGGCCCAGGCAGGTATGACTCCAGCCCTGAGTAGCATCCTGCCTTCACCCAGAATGATACCACATTATAAGGACAAAATGAATGACTTCAACAGTTGGCTAAGCTTCTGGTGTCATTCAAAGGGGATCCAGTATCTGTCTGCCTGGGACGACATGATTGACAGACCACAATGCTTTGCCAGAGATAGTCTGCACCTGTCGCCCCTGGGATTCAGGTTACTGGCTAAGGCTATTGCCACCCCTGTAGTGCCTTTTTTAGGCAAAGTTCCAAAGGACAAAACTACCACCATAACCGGTACAAGCATGCAAAATCTGAAGGTAATGCTACTCAATGCTAGAAGTCTAAACCTCAAAATGCACTCTCTCGAGGCACTCCTAAAAATGGAGAACATCGATATCTGTGCAGTAACTGAGACCTGGTTCAAGACTTCGGAGAGCACCCCTACAATATCAGGCTACAACTCTTACCACCCTTTTCGGCCACCAAACCAGGATCGAAACACTAAAGGTGGAGGAGTGTCCATATTCACCAAGGATATTAACACCACCAGGTTAGTTGCTCAACACAGTGCATCTGAAATTCTCCAGGTGCAAGTAACACTAGGTGAGACTGCAATCCAAATTGTAGCTTGCTACAGATCCCCCACCATGCCCCAAGATTCTCACTGCACCTTTCTAAACATGCTGGAAAATATTAATATACAACCAAACACCCTAATACTGGGTGATTTCAACTACCCTGCCATTAACTGGGAAAACTACTCATGTACCAACACCTTTGCCCAACGGTTTTTGGAATTCATATATTCCAATGCCCTGGAGTTAGTCCATAGTCCCACCAGGGGCTCCAATATCCTAGACCTGGTCATTACCAACATGGGAAATCAATGCTCCATACTTATGGTCACCCCCTCGTTGGTCAGGTCAGACCATAAGCTAATCACCCTTAACATCCACATCCCAACCCCACTCACCAGTGAGGAAACCTCCATAAAAAACTTCTCCAAAGCCAACTTCATGTTACTCAAGTCAGAAGTTCCAAACTTCATGACACCCATGCAGACGGGAACTGAAAGTTCAACTGCTGAGTCCTACACTAAGGCACTGTACGAGCACATCCACTCATGCATGAATCATGCCATTCCAAATAGAACCAAGATGCTCCCCTCCAAAAAAAGGAAGCCAATCTGGTGGTCCCCTGCCATAAACAAACTTTACAACAAAAGGACAAAACTGTTGCAGAAAAGAGGAGAATCCCAGGATGCAAAAAACTCCCTTACCAGCCTCAGTAAGAAGCTGAGATCCCTCATAAAATTCTCCAAAGCTAGTTACAAAAATAAAATTGCCAAAGATTCCAAAGACAACCACAAGGCATACTATAACTATGTCAAGAATCTAAATGGCAATGCTCAGATCTGTTCTGAGCTAATAGAATGGCATTAAATATACTGATCCCAAGGATATTGCCATTATCCTGGCAGATCGATTCACTGCCAACTTCACCCCCCTCTCACCCCCTAAATGGCCCATCTCAATACCGGAAGATTGCCAAATTCCAGTAATAACTGCCACACAGGTAAAAAACGCACACTCCAAAGCTAAGAGTACAGCATCCATGGGATCAGATGACATCCCAGGCTGTGTACTACATGAACTACAAAATGAATTGGCACCTCACCTAAGTGTTATGTTTAGTCATACCCTCACCTCAGGCTTTGTGCCCACTGAGTGGTGCACAGCTACAGTTATCCCATTCCACAAGGGGGGATCCACCTTGGATCCTGGGAACTACCGCCCCATCAGTCTGACTAGCCTGATCTGCAAGGCCGTGGAACGTATTATAATGGAACTTATAAACAAAGACATTGGCAACCTTAAAACACTGGACCCCACCCAGTTTGGGTTCATGAAGGGCCGATCTTCTCTCCTGAACCTGATTGACTTCTTCGAATCAGTCTCCAGAGCCATGGACGAGGGTAAGACAAGTCCACACAGCCTATCTGGACCTCGCCAAGGCCTTTGACACCATCCCCCACTCCGGAATCCTAGATAAACTTACTAAGCTGGGCATTAATCCCTACATCACTCGATGGATTGCCAACTGGCTTACTGACAGAACCCACACTGTAAAAGTAGCTGACTCCAAATGCAGCTCCAGACAAGTGACAAGTGGAGTTACCTCCGGGTTCAGTCTTGGGACCTCTCTTGTTTGGCATCTACTTCTCTGAAGTACAGGCCAACACTAAGGGACTCTGGCTAACAAAGTTCGTTGAGGACTGCAAACTGGGAGCCATTATTGAATCCCCGAATGATATGGATACTCTACAAAAGCGCCTTAAAGAAACAGATGCTTGGTGCCAGAGCCATGGGCTCAAGCTCAATGCCAAGAAATGTATAGTTATCCCCTTTGGGAAAAAACATGTACCCGTGAATTACCACATAGGTGGCAGTACACTAAACACTGAAAGTTTGATAAGAGACTTTGAGACAAAGGTGGATAGTGGTCTCACCTTCAATAACCACATCGCCACAACAGTCAGGAAATCCTATGTGGCACACCTCATCACTAAGGGCTTTTCATCCAGAAAAAAAGGAGGTCATTGTCCCACTGTACTCATCCCTCGTTAGACCCATTATTGAATATAATGCCCCATTTGGTATGTACCTCTCACGACATCTGCAACAATTGGAAAGGCCGCAGAAATACCTCACTAAATGAATCACATGCCTAAAGCAGATGCCCTATGCTGACAGTCTTAAAAAACTCCAGCTATACTCTGTTGCATATCGTCTACTCTGAGGCGATCTCTGCTTAACATAGAAGACCATGTCAAACCCAGAGCTGTTGGACATGCTACACTTAAAGAAATCCCAATCCCTCAGAACCACATGCTCCAGGGATCTAAACCTTAACATCACAATAAACAAAACATGCTGGAGGGATAGGTTCCTGACCCAGAGACTCCCCAGACTCTGGAATAGACTGCCCATACATGTCAAGCAGAGCGCCTCTTTGGCCCTCTTCAAAAGGAACCTTGATGATTGGATGGGAGAAAGGAAATTCACCCCGGGGATGACGTCAGTCGCCCTGCTAGACATGTGTTCAGGGAAGTAAATACTGTGGGAAGAAATAGCGAATTGTTTTGGCTAGGCTGTATAGGCCCTAGGGCCGATAGCCTAATACCACCCTATGAACCTATGTAGATGTTAGAGTGTATTCACTGTTGCAGTCCTGGTTACCCTCCCTCCAGCCCCCTGACTTTTTTTATACTTTCTACCTATCCTCTTTTTGGCCATATCTTATGGAAATGGTATTTACTTTTTATTGGATGTGTTCCACACTATGTAATTGCTTCCTTTTTTGGTGGCTCCTGACATCTGGGGCAAGCAAAGCTGATGTAATGGCATCAGCTGCATGTTTTATATCCCTGATGACCTGACGTCATGGAAGAGGCGACAGCATCCTTTGCAGAAATCTCAAGACTCTGGTATTCGGGCTGACTGAGGGCTACCTGCAGGCAAATAACCCAAGTGTGATGACTGCAACAGTGAATACACTCGAACATCTACATTTATGGTAAGTGTACACAGCTGTACTTTTAACTTCCGCGCATGAGTCAGGAATATTTACTTCCACGCTGGCAGCTGTGCATGCGTCACACACATGGGCCCCTTAAAGGAGAAGATGCCAAAGCGGAGCTACGAAGTAATTTTTTTTTTTTTTCATTCTTATGTTGAAGCCTCCAGGCCAGAGAGCCCCCACCCACATGTCATCTAGTGCTGGATCTGGCTTTGCCCAAAACCTCTCAGCCTCCATGGGGTTCACCAGAAATCAGAAATCAACAGAAATCCCGAACAGACCTTACTACCAGAATTGTATTCTTAGGGGCTCTTCTGAATTCCACACTCCAAATGGTTTTCTTACCTGCGGACAAGGTCTCCTTCCTGACTCTGTACTTTCGAAAAGTCATGGTCAAGGACTTCCTCACAACCAGGGAGTACCTAAGGGCAGTGAGATACATGGCCTCTTGCATCCTTATGATTCTCCTGGCCAAATTATACATGAGGAAACTCCCAACGGTACCTCAGGAATGTGTGGTGCCAGCATGCACAATCCCGCCTAAAGAGGATCAAACTGATTCCTTGCCTCAAGGAGGAATTTGCTTGGTGGGCCACAGCTTGTTCCCTCACCCCAGGTCTCCCCTTCATATGCACTCCCCAGGATCAAACTCTGACCACAGACACCTCAGAGGTAGCTTGGGGAGCTCGCTACAAACACTTCCAGACAAAAGGGAAGTGGGACCACATACCCAGAGACAAACACACAAACTTAAAAGAACTTACTTCAATTGAAAAAGGTCTTCTAGCCTTCAGAGAGAAATGGAAACCAGGGGTGTTAATGGTAAAAACAGACACCACCACAGTCATCTGATACATAAGCAGAGGAGAACCCACTCCTACCCTCTGCCACCTGGCAATGGATGCTTGGTAAACAGCACACTCCATGAGGTTACACCTTTTGGCACAGTTCCTACCTGGTATGCACAGTCAAATAGCAGACCACCTCAGCAGAAGCATGTCAGATTCCTGTAAGTGGCAAATGCATCAGGAAAGTTTTCTCAGCGTATCCAACAAATGGGGAGTCCCTCAAATAGACCTCTTTGCTACCAGTGAAAATGCTCAATATTTGTTTTCTTTCAGGGACAAAATAAATTCAGCCTGGAAGACTGATGCTTTCTCTTTCCCATGGACAGGCCTCTTCCTCTGTGTTTTCCCTCCAGTTCATCTGCTCCCCAGGGTACTCTTGAAGATGACGGGAAGAGGAGCCAAGAGTGACTTTTGTAGCCCTGGACTGGCCCTGGCAGCACTGGTACATTCTGCTCCTCAGCTTAGCCAGCACAAAACCATGGCAGGTGCCACTCAGACTAGATCTTCTGATACAGAACAGGGGAAACATTGTAAGCCCAGCCTGCCTCAAGTTATCAGCATGGAGGATCCATTAACCTGTGGCAGGGATCCTATCCTGGACAAATAGGTTCAGGACATTTTAAGAGGGGCCAGAAGGCCTAGCGCCAGAAAATTCTGTCCGCTAAATGGTGTGGGCAGCATTCTCCGGACCCCTTCTAGCCAAAATACCACTCATCCTTTCATATCTGGCTAGCCTCTTTGACAAAGGCCTTTCTTACTCCTCCATAACAAAATCATACCTCTGCCATCTTAGCCCACGTCCATGCCCAACCCCTTATCTTTTCTCATCCTCTTATGAAACATGTTCTTAGGGAGTGATTCACATCAGGCCACCCAGAAAGCCTCCAGCACCTACATGGGACTGTAATTTTGTTCTGAAAAAACTTACTCTTCCACCTTTTGAAACAACTGCCTCCATTGATGTGAAATTCTTGACATGGAAGACTGCCTTCTTGTTAGCCTATCACTTATGCTAGAAGGGTTGCTGAACTGCAGGCACTCATGGCAGTGGAACCTTTCATCATTTTCCATCCAGACAGTCTCTCTCAGGACTAACCCCTCCTTTATGCCCAAGGTGGTGACAGACACCTCCTTAAATCAAGCCATACATCTCCTTTCCTTCTTCCCCAAATCACAAAACAAAGGGGAGAGCATTCTTCCTTCTTTGAATGTCCATAGGCTGCTCCATTATTATCTTGACAGCAAAAATACCTTCAGAAAATCAGACTAGCTGTTTGTGGTTTTTGCCACCAACTCTAAAGGGAAACCAGTTTCCAAGCAGACCATTTCTAAATGGATCTCACTGTATCTCCTTTTGTTACAGTCATCATGGTAAGAAGCCACCTGATGCTATCAGGGCACACTGCACTAGGGCAACATCTGCCTCTACTGCCTTCCTTAAAGGAGTATCCACCAAGGACATCCTGGAGTCTGCTACTTGGTCTTCAGTGCATACCTTTACCAAACATTACCACTTACCAGCACTCCCTCAAGTCCAGAGCAAGGTTCACCATTGCTGTCATGCAGGGCATCGTTTTCTCTCTTTAATCTACCTTCCATCTTTTTTATCAGCTTTGGGAATCATCTCACAAGTCAGGACCACAACAGTGAAACACAGAGAACATGTATACTTGCCATAAATGTAGATGTTCAAGTGTATTCACTGTTGCAGTATTCTCCCCCCCTTGCAGGGTAGACTTGCACAGATGTTCTTCGTGTTTCACTGTTGCATTCATCACATTTCAGCTATCTGCTTGCAGGTAGCCCTCAGTCGGCCTGATTATCATAGTCTTGAGTCCTGCATCGGTTGCTGTCTCCTCTTCCATGACGTCAGGTAGTCAGGGGTATAAAGCATGCAGCCAATGCCATTACATCAGTCTTTCTTGCCGTGCGGCGCCTGAAGCAGAAGCAGTTTGCAAGTGCCGGTCGGCCGACTCCTGAAATTTTCGTTTTCGAGTTTCAAATCCAAAGTCTTCAACTAAGCTAAGTACTCCATTGGAGATCCTTTTTCTTGCTCTTAACCGATGTCAGTAAAAGTTAACAATTTTATATTTCTTGTGGAAAGCAAATACCTCATAAAGATTTTCATTCGTACTGCATTCCTTGCTTAGGCCCAGACCACGATGTACCTTGCTGTCAGTTTTGTGCCTTATTCAAACCTCGAACTATTCGTCGTCTGTTCATTTTCGCATCTAAATATTTTGGTACTCTGTTCAATTATCCAGAAATGGCTTCAGTAAGCCACCCGATTGCCGACATTTCAAAAAAAATGCAAAGATAAAGACAGAGACAGACCGCATAGGTCCAAAGCTGCCGACGACGCTTCTCCTAAGCTAGTCGCCAGTTCGCCGGTACTCAGTGAGGTGCTTTCGCAGCCCCTGATACCTGCTACTTCAGATTCGCAGGCCTCTACCTGAGACCCATTCGGAGTCCAGTATGCCACGAGATGCTTCTTTGACTGTGGAACCTGCGGATGTCCTCTACCTTGGATGGGTCTGGAGCCGCTGTGCAGGCATCGGCTTCTGAGGGTGTATTCACGCCTACTGACTTGCATATTAAACCAATGGCATCTTCTTCTTCTTCTTCAAGGCCTAAAACTTGATCCATGCCTTGAAAACCGACGCCCAGACTGCATGGTCAGGCCCCTATGCCTAAAAAACAAATAAGAATGGCTGAAGACCTTATTACTCTAATTAGGGGAAGCCACCCTTCTCCCTCTAAGAGACCTAGAACTGATTTTCCCTCTGATTCTTCTGATCAGGATTCTGAAATTTCTGATGTTCTTCATTCCACATTGCTGCAGTCCTAACCATTGGGTAGTCCGCTGTCCAGTCGGCCCGAATACCAAAGTATATGGCTGACGTCGGTCAAGGCGCATTAGACTGATGTCAGGACGTCAGGGTACTAATGCGCATGACCGGCGCCATATCCTCAGTCTTTTTGCCGCATGGTCCGATGCAGAAGCAGTTTTGCGAGTGCAGGTTGGCGTTCTGAAATTTTCTGAAGTCGGAGTTTCAGACCGAATCAAAGTTGGCTAAGTACCCGTTGGGAACATTTTGGTTTTTCTTGCCTCAGTATTTAACCGGATGTCAGAAAAAGTGAATAACTGTATTTCTTGTGGGAAACAGATACCTCATAGGGATTACCATACTTTGTGTATACCTTGTTTAGGGCCTGAGCACGGCGTTGTTGGATGCCGGTCTTGTGCTAGATTTAACAAACGCACTATTAGGAGACGGTTAGACTGTGCCACGTTAGTGTTTGGGAAGCGTTGTAATTATAAAATGCCGCCGGATGCTCCGGCGCTTCGTCAAAAGCGCAAGGACAAAGCAGCAAAGCCTAGGGTTGAAGAACCGCAGTCCCGGTCGCCGGTTCTTTAGAAGGCTCAGTGGAGCCAGAAGTTTTGCCAGGAGTTTCTGGGGAGTCTCAGGCAGAGACTTTACTGTTACAGGATGTGCCCTCTCAGGAGGTAGGCCAGGCTGAGGGGGCTTCTCAGGTAACTGTTCTTCCCTCTCTTCCCAAGGTAGTTAGAGCCTCTCCTTCTGTTTCCAAGACTTCTTTGAGAGGTAGGCCAAGCTTAGCTTCAGTGGGGGCTTCTCCTAGCACTTCAGGTTCTGTGCCTAAGAAACATATGCTTAAAATGGCAGAGGATTTGATTACTATGATTAGAGGTTCTATGCCCCCTCCTGATAAGAGGCCTAGGGTGGAGCCTGAGTTTGAGAGTTTTGAACAGTGTTCAGAGGCTTCTGAGTCTTCGGCTGAAGACTTGCAGGAGTTTCCTCATTATTCTGATTCTGATGTGGATGATTCCACTCCTTCAGCTTCTCCTCCTGAGGATTTTTCATTTTCAGAGACTCTGCATTCCATGAGGGAGCATTTTAAATGGGAAGGCCAAGATTTCTCTGATTCCAGGAAGAGGCTTAGGAATTTTTGTTTTACCCCAGCATAGGCCCTTAGCTATACCTCCGGTGTTGAATGTGGTGGAAGATGTTTTGCAGAGGCTTCCTGAACCCTGATTCTTTGCCTCCTGCCCCTGTTAAACCTGATAGGTACTATAGGGTGCCTGAAGCTCATAAGTATCTTTTAAGAGTCCTAGGGCAGACCCAGAAATTGTTTCTCAGGGGCCTAAGGGTGTTAAGGCCTCGGTTGTTAAAAATCCTGTTCCCTCTGATAAAGAGGCAAGGGCTTTGGATAGATGGGGAAAGAAAGTGTATACTTCTTCCACTTTAGCCATGAGGCGTTGAATTGTCAGTTTCACATGCTAAAATATCAAAATTATCTCCTTTCACAATTGAAATCTAAGGTGGATGCTCTGGCGGAAGGTATTGAGTGTAAAGAGTTGCTGGATTTAGTTCATGTGTCTGAACAAGTGGGTAAGCATTCTTTGCAATGTGGTTTTGATGCTGTGCAGGCCTCCTCGAGGGTGGCTGCCACTGGTTCTGTTCTTACAGGCACGCTTGGTTGAGGGATCAGAATTTAGCTGAGCATGTTAAGACAAGGATTTTGGATGCTCCTTTACAGTCTGATGTGTTGTTTGGTTCGCCTGTGGAAGCAGTTTTAAAGAAAATGGAGGACAAGGCTAAATCTATGCAGACTGTTAAAGATTTTTTGCAGGTGCAGCCTCCAAAGTTTAGCAGAAATTGGCCTACTAAGGGATGGACATATCCTGCTTATGATTCCCAGTCTAGGGGTAGGTCTAGACGTGGTAGGGGCAGAGCTCAAGGTTCTTTTAGGCCTAGAACAGGGAGTTCTCCTGCTCAGACTTCTGGTGAGGGCAGGGGTCAGTCCTTTCGTAAACAGACCCAATGACCTGCCTTTTCAGCTGCCAGTTCCTTCTCGTCTGGCAGCTCCTTTGGGAGGAAGACTGTCTCTTTTCAAAGAAAATTGGGATTTAATTACTCAAGACAGATGGGTTTTGGATATCATTCACCACGGTTACAGGTTTTATTTCCATACCTTGCCCCTTTCAAAGGCATGCCAGACGTTCCTCCTCCACAAAGGAAAGAGGCTCACAAGCAAATTTCTCTGTTACTCCAAATAGGGGCCATTCAGCCAGTCCCTGTACCAGAAAGGGGCCTAGGATTTTATTCTCGCCTGTTCCTAATACCAAAGAAGGGGAACACGTGGAGACCAATTCAGGATTTATCTATCCTCAACACTTATCTGGACATTCCAAAGTTCAAAATGTTGACGTTACAACAGCTTTTACCTCTGCTGGGCAAAGATCACTGGATGGTAACTTTAGATCTCAAGGAAGCTTACCTTCATGTGCCTATAAGACTAAGTTGCAGAAAAAATCTGCGTTTTCGAGCTGGAAATTCTCATTATCAGTTCTCTGCATTGCCCTTTGGCTTATCTACTGCGCCCAGAGTATTCACAAAGGTTCTGGCTCCAGTGATAGCTTACTTCAGGCTAAAAGGAATTCAAATCTATCCTTATTTGGACGACTGCCTGATTCTGGCTCAAGAAAAGGAAGACCACCTACAGCATTTGGAATATGTCATAGCAGTGCTAAGATGCCTAGGGTATTCTGTGAACGAAATAAAGTCCAGTCTAGTACCCTCTCAAGACATGTGCTTTCTGGGTGTGAGACTGAATACAGCAGCCCAGATGGCCTTTTTAACCCCGGACAAACAAAAGAATCTTTCCAGTTACTTCCATCAATTATCTCTTCAGTCCGGGCTGACTGCAAGGACAGTCCTTCAAGCCTTAGGGTTCATGGCATCTTGTATTCTGGTGCTTCCCAATGCCAAACTGCATATGAGGAAGCTGCAATGGTATCTCAAAATGTATGGACACAGCACTGCCAGGATTTGGACACTGTCATTCAAATAATACCTTGCATTCAACAAGAATTTTTGTGGTGGGCTCAGGAATGTCACCTAAACAAGGGACTCTCTGTGACCCGGCCAGAGGCGAGTCAGATTTTAACGACAGATGCCTCGGACATTGCTTGGGAGCTCATCTAAATGGAAAGTGGATACAAGAGAAGTGGCCTGCCAGACTTCAGCATCTACATATCAACATGAAGGAGATGTTAGCAGTCCAGTTTGCATTAATGGGTTTCAAGGAGTTACTTCTTCCAGGGCAGGTGTTGATTCTAACAGACAACACAACTGTCATGTGGTACATCAACAAACAAGGGGAACACATTCTTATCCTCTATGCAGGCAAGCAATGATTTTATGGGAAACTGCGCTCAGCTTGCAACTAACTCTACAGGCAAGGTTTCTGCCGGAGCACAGAACTCCTTAGCAGATGTGTTAAGCAGACAAATCATGGATCCCCACAGTGGAAACTGGATCTTCATGTATTTCAGAAATTGACAGTGTCATGGGGAACTCAGACATAGATCTGTTCGCTTCTCCACTAAACCACCAGCTGCCAAAGTTTTGCGAAGGGGTTTCATCACACAGCTTGGAAAGTGGATGCTCTTTCTTTCAGTTGGAAAAATCTTCATGTGTATGCCTTTCCACCTCTGCCTCTTCTTCCAAAGGTGCTCCTAAAGGTCAGACAAGACAAGCCAAGGATGATTTTAATAGCTCCAAATTGGCCTCGGCAACACTGGTACCCACTACTAAGGAGTCTGGTAAGGAAGCCTCCATGGCCTTTGCCTTTGATTCCACATCTGTTATCTCAGAAGGACGGTCACCTGCTAAATGTCAAGCTTCACTCTCTTCATCTAACAGCCTGGCATATTCTGTTCTGAAACACAGCAGGTCTCAACTTCCTCAACAAGTTTTAAATGTGATTATGGAAGCCAGAAGACCTAGTACAAGGAAGGTGTATGCAGAAAAATGGAAGAGATTTTTATTTTGGAGTGCAGCAAAGAATTTAGAGATTTCTGAGCCTAATTTGAGTGTGGCTCTTCAATATCTTACTGAGTTATTGGACAAAGGTTTGTCCTTCTCTTCCATTAAGATTCATGCTGCAGCAATTTCAGCTCACTATGATTGTGACCCACCATTGTTTTCGCATCCTTTGTTCAAGCAGTTTCTTAGAGGGGCAAAGAATATAAGACCCCAAGAGCTCCTACTCCTGCTTGGGATCTCAATTTTGTGTTGGAAAAACTTACTCTACAACCTTTTGAGCCTGCGGCTACTGCTGAATTGAAATACTTGTCATGGAAGACTGCTTTTTTGTTGGCTATTACTTCTGCAAGAAGGGTTTCTGAGTTGCAGGCCCTTATGGCAATAGAGCCCTTTTTGATTTTCCATAAGGATAGGGTATCATTACGTACTAATCCTTCCTTTATGCCTAAAGTGGTTTCTAGTGTGGCTTTAAACCAAACTATTCATTTGCCTACTTTCTATGCAGATCCCCAAAATAAGGGGAAAAGATTTTGCACACTTTAGATGTACATAGGCAGTTGTTATTATTTAAGCAGGACTAAGGATTTCAGGCAGTCTCAGCAGTTGTTTGTTTCTTTTGCTTTGAGTTCTCAGGGCAAGCCTGTGTCTAAGCAAACTATTTCTAAGTGGATTGGGTTTTGCATTTCATTTTGTTATTCCCATCATGGCAAGGAGATTCCAGCTGGGATTAGGCCTCATTCCACTAGGGCTACTGCCACTTCCACAGCATTTCTAAGGGGGGTGGCAACTAAGGATATTTTGGAGGCAGCTACTTGGAGTTCAGTGCATACTTTCTCTAAGCATTACCATCTTCCTCTCTACTCTAAATCTAGGGCTGGTTTTGCCACAGCTATTTTGCAAGGCATGTTGACAGCTCCTGCTTCCTTATGATTTGCCAGCCTCCCTTAACTCTGCTTTGGGATTCTACCCAATGGTTAGGACTGCAGCAATGTGGAATGAAGAACATAGTACAGTTCTGTACCTACCATAAATGTAGATGTTCGAGGATCCACATTGCTGCAGTCCAATTTACCCTCCCTCCTTCCCCTCTGTGTTTAGGGGTGTTGGTGTGGGTTAAGATATACTCTGGTACATTTGTATATATTGTATATATGTTTGGTGCAGGGTTTTTTGGTTTTTTGGTTTGGGGCTTGTCTTTTTAGGGTCTTCTGACATCTGGGGCAAGAAAAGACTGAGGATATGACGTCGGTCATGCGCATTAGTACCCTGACGTCCTGACATCAGTCTAATGCGCCTTGACCGACGTCAGCCATATACTTTGGTATTCGGGCCGACTGGACAGCGGACTACCCAATGGTTAGGACTGCAGCAATGTGGATCCTCGAACATCTACATTTATGGTAGGTACAAAACTGTACTTTTTCTCTGATGACCAGGAGTTGCCCTTATCTACCTATGAGGATTCTGATGCAGAGGACTCTAGTTCTTCTGCTTCCCCTCCAGAGGATTTCTCATTTGGTGAAACTTTGCATACTCTTAGGGAGCATTTTCGCTGGGAAAGCCAGGATTACTCTGACTGCAAAAAGAGGCTTAGGGAATTCTTACTCCTACCTCAACACAGGCATTTAGCTATCCCTCCTGTACTGGACATTGTAGATGATGCCTTCTTGAAATCTAGCCTGGCCCCTGACACTTCACCTCCGGCTCCCAGAAAACCTGACAGGTATTAAAGAGTACCCGACTCTCACAAGTTCCTCTTTAAGAATCCTACTGCGGATCCTGAGACCATTTCACAGGGACCCAAAGGCATTAAGGCTACTACTGCCAAAAACCCTACCCCCTCTGATAGAGATTCCAGGGCCCTGGACAGATGGGGTAAGAAGGTATACACTTCTGCAACTTTGGCCATTAGGGCCTTAAACTGCCAGTTTCATATATTAAAAGTATCAGCAGCATATTACTGGATTGCTTAAACAGAAAATTATGTTGATTCCTGACTTTGCTGAAAATAAAGAATTACAGGATTTGATGCATTCTGCTGAACAAGTTGGAAAACATACTTTGCAATGTGGTTTTGACTCATTAGAGGCATCTTGCAGGGCTGCTGTCACTGAGTCTGTACTTCAAAGGCATGCTTGGCTTAAGGAGCAATCTTTGCCAGATCATGTTAAAGCTAAATTACTGGATGCTCCCTTAAACCAAGACCGCCTGTTTGGCAACAAAGCAGAAGAAGTACTTAAAAAGATTTTTGGAAAAAGCTAAATCTATGCAAACTGTTAAAAGATTTCCTGCAAGTACAGCCTCCCAGGTTTAGTAGGCACTTACCTTATAAGAATTGGTCCTTTCCTGCCTCTTCCAGGCCTTCTCAGTCCAAACCCAAAACCAGCAGACCACCCAGGCTTCAGTCTCAAGATACTCAAAGGCCTAAGCAGTGGGGGCCCCCACTTCCAAAGCTGGGAGTAGTAAGACACCCCCCCCCCATGATAAACTGTCACAATGACTTAACTTTAAACCTTCCAAGCCCTGCTGAACTGACTGTTCCTTTAAGGGGAAAGATCGCCCTTCATGCAAAAAACTGGGAATTCATTACCCAAGACAAATGGGTTTTAAATATAGTTTCCCAAGGATACAGATTCCACTTCCACTCCTTACCAACCCCAAACGATTGGCCAGACCTGCCCCCAAATCAGTGGGCAGAGGCTCAAAAGCAGGTTCTCTCTCTTCTAAGCATCAGGGCTGTCCATCCTGTCCCAGAAGAGGAATGGGTGCAAGGTTTTTACTCAAGACTTTTCCTGGTACCCAGAAAAGACTATTCCTGGCCGTCCTATCCTGGACCTGTCTATCCTAAACACTTTTTTGGTATTCCCAAAATTCAAAATGCTGACTCATCAGCTGCTTCCCATGCTAGGCAGAAAAGCCTGGTTGGTAACACTGGATTTAAAGGAAGCCTTCCTGCACATCCCAGTAAGGGAATCTTGCAGAAGATACCTTCGCTTCAGAGCAGGCTACATACACTGTCAGTTCTCTGCACTGCCCTTTGGCTTATCTACTGCGCCCAGGGTATTCACAAAGTGCCTTGCTCCAGTTATTGCATTTTGCAGGCAAAATATTCAAATATACCTATACCTGGATGATTGTCTAATTAGACAGGACATACTATTAAATCATCTGGCATTTGTAAAGAAATTACTAACTTCCTTGGGGTACACCATAAACGAAAAGAAATCACACCCTGCCAACAAATTGTATTCCTGGGGACAAGCTTGAATACAACTTCCCAGATGGCTTACTTCACGCCAGAGAAACAAGTTAATTTGACAGCCTTCTTCAAACTACTGGACACAAAGACCCAGCTATCTGCAGGGAAAATCCCGCAAGCCCTGGGTTCATGGCCTCTTGCATTCTACTAATTCCATATGCAAGACTGCATGTGAGGAAACTACAATTATATCTAAAAAGCCTACGGTGTCAACATTCTCAGGACCTAGAATCAATGATTCCTATTATCCCTTGCTTAAAAACAGAGTTCGTTTGGTGGGCAGAGGCCTGCCACCACAACAAGGGACTGCCATTCACTCTCCCCCCTGCTGCCCAAACCCTAACAACAGACGCATCAGACTATGCATGGGGGGCTCATTTGGCAGGGCAGTGCATTCAGGGCAAATGGAACCAGAGTCAAATGCACCTGCATTTCAATCAAAAAGAAATGTTAGCTGTACAGTATGCTCTGACAGCCTTCAAGGACCACATTTTTCCATTTATTGGTAAAGATGGACAACACCACTGTTATGTGGTACATAAACAAGCAGGGGGGAACCCACTCATACCCTCTCTGCAGACTAGCCATGGCTCTGTGGAACACAGCCTTGAGCTACCAAGTGCACCTACAAGTTCAGTTCCTGCCAGGCAAGCTAAATACACTGGCAGACAACCTATGCAGAAATCTCATGGACCCACACGAGTGGAAGCTGGAACCAAAGATATTCAACATTTTGAGAAACAAATGGAGGAGCCTAGAGATAGACCAGTTTGCCTCCCCTCAGAACTACCAGTTGGTCAAATTCTGCACAAGGACTCCCCACAGACAAGCTTGGAAAGTGGATGCCCTGTCCTTCATCTGGAAAAACCTGTCAGTTTTTGCCTTTCCCCCCTCTGCCTCTCCTCTCCAAAGTGCTACTAAAGATCAAACAGGACAAACCAAGGACAATACTTATTGCACCAGACTGGCCACGCCAACACTGGTACCCCCTCCTGCGCAGTGTGTCACTTCTGGAACCATGGCATCTGCCTCAGACCCCTGCCCTGCTGTCCCAGCAGGAGGGCCAGATTCTGCACCTACAGCTTCAAACCCTGAACCTTGCAGCCTGGCTAATTACATGATCTCTCTGTTACCATCCTTCAGTAAGCAAGTGATGGATGTCATTCTGGAGGCAAGGAGGCCTAGTACTAGAAAATCCTATGCTGAAAAATGGAAAAGATTCTGTTCCTGGAGCCAAGCTCAGGAGATGGACACAGCAATTCCCAATTTACTGCACATTCTTCAATACTTAACTGAGATGCTTCACAAGGGCCTTTCCTTTTTTTCCATCAAAATTCATGCCTCGGACATTTCAGCTCATTATAATACAGAGCCACCCCTCTGCTCTCATCCACTGCTGAAGCAATTCCTCAGAGGGGCCAAAAAGTTAATACCACCCAGGGGAGCCCCTACCCCAGCCTGGGACCTTAGCTTTGTATTGTAAAAGCTCACTCTACCTCCCTTTGAGCCAGCTGCAAATGCAGAATTGAAATTCCTTTCTTGGAAAAAAGCCTTCCTTCTAGCCATCACTTCAGCAAGAAGAGTGTCTGAATTACAGGCCCTCATGGCAGTGGAGCCTTTCATCATCTTTCATGCGGACAGGGTGTCCCTCAGGACCA
Source organism: Protopterus annectens (assembly GCF_019279795.1). Lineage (NCBI taxonomy): Eukaryota > Metazoa > Chordata > Ceratodontiformes > Protopteridae > Protopterus > Protopterus annectens. Next base: position 666,851,631 of record NC_056751.1, on the reverse strand, counting down.
ATCCCTCCTTCATGCCCAAGGTAGTATCCAGTGTGGCCCTTAATCAGTCCATTAATTTGCCAACCTTCTTTTCTAATCCACAGAACAAAGGGGAATGAATACTGCACTTCTTGGACGTGCACAGACAACTTAGATTTTACTTGGACAGGATTAAGCCTCTCAGGAAATCCGAACAGCTGCTGGTCGCATTTGCTGCAGGGGCAGAGGGGTGAGGGGTAGGCCATTTCAAAGCAAACCATTTGTAAATGGATAGGCCACTGCATTCATTTCCGCTATAAGCACCATGGAAAACCTACCCCATAGGGGATAAGACCACATTCCACCAGGGCTGCATCTACCTCTACAGCCTTTCTCAGAGGTGTCCCTACCAGGGACAATCGTAGAAGCTGCTACCTGGAGTTCTGTACATACCTTCACCAAGCATTACCACTTGCCAATTTTTTCAAAGTCTAGAGCTGGTTTTGCCATTGCAGTCTTGCAGGGCCTTATAGCTGCTCCTAATGCTATCTAATTGCCTCCTCCCTTTCTTAGCTTTGGGAATCTACCCAAATGTGATGACTGCAACAGTGAAGCATGAAGAACATAGTACAGCTGTGTACACTTACTGTAAATGTAGATGTTTGAGTGTATTCACTGTTGCAGTCCTGGTTACCCTCCCTCCAGCCCCTGACGTCTATTGACTATACCTCTATTCTTATGTAGCAACAAGCAGCAAAAGGAAAAACAACAACAAAGTAATCCACAAAGGAAATAAAACACACTTTATTCCTCTGACGTCTCGGCCTAAGCCTTCAAGGAGTAAAGAACTTATAAAACACACAGTCTATATATATTAATCAAAAAATAATTAAACAATTAATTACAACCAAAGAAATAAAAGCAATTAAATTAACAACCTCCAGTTAAATTCTTCATTTAACCCATGAGGGAACAAGGTATCAAATTTTAAAATGTAGGTGGCTTCCTTAGATAACAAATAATATTTAATATTGTGAGTATCAAAACAAGACAAGCTTATTTTTTCCAAAACTGTACCCTGAAGCCCCTCATTTTTACTATCATGAATTTTTTTTAAAATGCATAGCCACAGAGCTTTCCTCTTTCTTATTAATAATATCCCTAGCATGTTCCATTAATCTAAACTTAAATGCCCTTTTAGTTTCCCCAATATAAAATTTATTACATGGGCATCTAAGTGCATAAATCACACCTTCAGAATTACAAGTAAAATGGTTGCATGTATTAAAAACATTATTTATATGAGGAAAACTGTTAACTATGAAACTACATGCTCTGCATTTGCCACACTTAAAGGTAACACTAGGTAATATATTACATTCAGGACTTACAAAAGGCAAGGAAAATTTACTACTCACCAAGAAGTTTTGAATATTCCTTCCTCTTCTATAAGAAAATCCTAACCTAACATCTGGCCATGTATACATGTAACCATTTTACCTTTAACCATTTTACTTTGGCTTATCCACTGCTCCCAGAGTATTCACAAAATGTCAGGCTCCAGCCATTGCCTACCGCAGACAGAGAAAAATTCAAATTTACCCGTACTTAGACGACTGCCTGATTCAGACAGACAGTCAGGAAATGCTGTTGCAGCACCTGACATTTTTAAAGAACCTTCTAACCTCCCTGGGGTACACCATCAACGAAAATAAGTCAAAACTAGTCCCCAGTCAAAAGATTGTATTCCTGGGAGCAAGCTTGGACACAGCATCCCAGGTGACATTCCTTACTCCAGAAAAACAAGCCTATCTGACAGACTACTTCACTCAAATGGCCACCAGAACCCAGCTATCTGCAAGAAAAAACCTGCAGGACCTAGGGTTCGTGCCCACATGTATCCTACTAATTCCATATGTCAGACTGCATATGAGGAAACTTCAAAGGTACTTAAAAAGTATTTGGTGCCAACATTCTCAGGACCTGGAAACTGTCATTCCTATCATAGCTTGTCTAAGGACAGAGATGTTCATCGTGTTTCACTGTTGCAGTCATTACACTTGGGTTATCTTGCTGGCAGGCTACTTGCAGTCGGCCTGAATTCCAAAGTCTTGGTCCGGCATTGGTTGCTGTTGCCTTTTCCCTGACGTCAGTGCGCCAGGGGTATAAAAGATGCAGCCAACGCCATTTTCTTCAGTCTTTCTTGCCGCACGATGCCCAAAGCAAAAGCAGTTCGCAAGAACCGGTCGGCCGACTCCTGAGATTTTCAAATTCGAATTTCAGATCTGAAGTCTTCATTAAAGCTAAGTACCCCGTTGGGGAAACTTTTTTCTTGCTCCAGACCGATGTCAGAAAAAGTTAACAATTGTATTTCTTGTGGGAAGCAAATACCTCATAAGGATTTTCATTCTTACTGCATGCCTTGCGTAGGCCCTGATCACAATGTTGCTAGCTGTCGGTTTTGCACTAAGTTTAACCAACGCACTATTAAGCGTCTGTACAATTTTGCCTTTCATTACTTTGGCCGAAGATTCAATTATATAATGCCGTCGGAACAGCCGACGACCGGAGTTTATAAAAAGCGCAAGGAAAGGGAAAAGGACAGGCATCCGAGGTCCAAAACTGACGACGAGGCTTCCGCTAAGCCAGTCACTGGTTCGCTGGTTCTCAGTGAGGCGCTTCCGCAGCCCCTGACGCCCGCTACCTCAGAGCCACAGGCCGCTGCCGATTCCCACGTGGAACCAGCTAGGCCTCTGGATACTCAAGGTATTGGACACTCGGAAATTATTCCCTTAGATGGGTCCGGAGCCGCTGAGCAGGCATCGGCTTCTGAAGGTGTTTTCAGACCTACACAGTTGCATGTAAAGCCTACCTCAGCTTCCAAAGCAAAGACTAAAGCAGCTCTAAAGACAAAGAAACAAGTACAGCATTCTCCTGGACAGACTTCCATGCCTAAAAAACAGATGCTCAAAATGGCCGAAGACCTAATTACCTTGATCAGGGGTTCCCATCCCCCTCCTGATAAAGAGGCCTAATGAATCTTCAGATCAGGTTTCCATTTCCTCTGACTCCTCTTCTCAGCAGGAATACTATCTTCCTCCCTATGAGGATTCTGATGCTGAAGAATCTATTCCTTCAGTCTCTCCTCCTGAGGATTTATCTTTTGGGGAAACCCTGCATACCATGAGGGAGCACTTCCACTGGGAGAGCCAAGACTACTCAGAATCAAAGAAAAGACTTAGAGATTTTCTTTTACTACCTAAGCACAGGCAGCTTGCTATCCCCCCTGTGTTAGACATTGTAGATGATGTATTTTCAGAGTCCGCCCTTTCTCCTGACTCTTTACCCCCTGCCCTGTAAAACTAGGCAGATACTACAGGGTTCCAGACTCACATACATTTCATTATAAAAACCCTGCTGCTGATCCAGAAACTATTTCTCAGGGTCCCAAAGGGGTCAAGGCTTCTACTACAAAAAACCCTATCCCCTCTGACAGGGATTCTAGGGCACTAGACAGATGGGGGAAAAAAGTTTACACTTCTGCTACTTTGGCTGTGAGGGCTTTAAATTGTCAATTTCATATGCTTAAATATCAGCAATACTTAATGTCACTGCTAAAATAGAAAATGTTGGCAAATTCTGATTGTGTAGAAAATAAGGAAATGCAGGATTTATTGCATGCAACTGAACAAGTGGGAAAGCATACATTGCAATGTGGTTTTGTTTCTCTATAGGCCTCTTGCAGGGCCGCAGTTACAGGTTCTGTCATTAGGAGGCATGCTTGGTTAAAGGAGCAGATTCTACCTGATCATGTTAAGGCAAAATTACTAGATGCTCTATTACAGCATGATACTTTATTTGGTGTTAAAGCAGAAGAGGTGTTGAAGAAAATGGAGGACAGAGCGAAATCAATGCAAACAGTAAAGGATTTCTTACAGGTACAGCCACCCAGATTTAGCAGGAACTGACCTACAAAGAATTGGTCCTTTCCAGTGTCAGACAGACCACAAAGAGGCAGATACAGATGCCGTAGAGGCAGATCCCAGCCCCAGGGCTCATACAGGCCTAAACAGTGGGGCGCTTCTTCCTCCAAAAGCGGAGAAGACAAATCACAGCCATACAGGAACAGTCTCAATTACTTCCCTCTGCCAGCACCAAGCACTAATCTTTTGGCAGCCCCCTTAGGGGGAAAACTAGCACTTTTTTCACAAAACTGGCACATGATCACCCAGGACAAATGGGTCTTAAATATAGTGTCCCAGAGCTATAGGTTCCACTTTCACACCCTGCCAAGGGCAAAAGGTATGCCAGACCAGCCACACAATCAATGGGCAGAGGCACAAAAACAAGTTTCATCCCTCATGGACATGAGGGCCATTCAGTGAGTACCACAGCAAGAGCAGGGACAAGGCTTTTACTCAAGGCTTTTCTTGGTACCCCGAAAGGACAAAGCCTGGAGACTATTTTAACCTGTCCATTCTGAATACTCGTTCCAAAATTCAAGATGCTCACATTACAGCAACTTCTTCCCATGCTGGGCAAGGAGTTTTGGCTGGTAACATTGGACCTCAAGGAGGCATACCTGCATGTCCCAATCAGACAAAGTTGCAGAAGATACCTCAGATTTCTTGCAGGTTCAATCCACTATCAATTCTCTGCATTGCCCTTTGGCTTATCTACTGCTCCCAGAGTATTCACAAAGTGCCTGGCATCAGTAATTGCATACTGCAGACTTCAAGGGATACAAATTTACCCTTATCTGGACGACTGCCTGATCCAAGCGGACAGCAAACACATACTACTGGAACATCTGGCATATGTGATACGATTACTGCTTTCTCTGGGATATACCATCAACAAGGAGAAATCAAGGCTAACACCATCTCAGAAATTAACCTTCCTGGGTGCCAGCTTGGACACAAACACCCAGATGGCATATCTCACGCCAGAAAAACAAGGGCAACTATCTCAGTACTTCAAAACACTAGCAAAAAGTACCAGGCTTACTGCAAGGAAAATCCTGCAGGCTCTGGGATTCATGGCATCTTGCATTCTTCTAATCCCATGTGCAAAGTTGCATGTGAGGAAACTTCAGTGGTACCTAAAAAATCTATGGTCTCAACACAGTCACAGCTTGGAAGCAATTATACCGATAATTCCATGTTTGCAAAAGGAATTCCTATGGTGGGCTCAAGCATGTCAAGTAAACGCAGGCCTTCCATTCTGCAAGCCTCAAGCAAAACAAGTCATAACCACAGACGCCTCAGACTACGCCTGGGGGGCGCACTTGAAGGACAGGTGCATTCAGGGCAGATGGTCCCAAAAGGAAAAGCACCTTCACATCAATCAAAAAGAAATGCTGGCAGTAATAAATGCAGTTACAGCCTTCAAAGACTTCTTGCATCCAGGGCAATTACTGATAAGAACAGACAACACCACAGTAATGTGGTACATAAACAAACAAGGAGGAACGCATTCATACCCCTTGTGCAGACTAGCAATGACTCTTTGGAACTTGGCTCTGGAAAGACAAATCCAGCTTCAAGCACAGTACTTGCCAGGACTGGAAAACACACTGGCAGACACTCTAAGCAGAAATATGACAGATCCACACGAATGGAAGTTACATCCTCAGGTGTTTACAGAGATAATCCAAGCGTGGGGGAGGCCAGACATAGATCTTTTTGCCTCCCACAGGAACCATCAATTGAAAAAGTTTTGCTCAAGGACCTTCCATCCAAAGGCCTGGAAAGTGGACGCACTTTCTTTCAGTTGGACAGCATGGACAGTTTATGCATTCCCACCTCTGCCTCTTCTGCCCAAGGTGCTTCTGAAAGCAAGAACAGACAAGCCAAGGATGATACTGATTGCTCCAGATTGGCCAAGGCAACACTGGTACCCACTCCTGAGGAGCTTAACACATACTCCTCCCTGGTCCCTGCCTCTAACACCTCTTCTGCTGACTCAAAACAGATACAAAACTCTTCACAGTCAGCTGAAAACACTCAACCTCGCTGCATGGAAAATACCTTAATACCACAACAGACCCTACTCTCCAAGGAGGTGCAGGATGTCATTTTGGAAGCCAGAAGACCATCTACTAGAAAAGCTTACTCCGCCAAATGGAAGCGGTTTTGCTGTTGGAATGAGAAAAGAGGACAGGACCCTAGGAAATTGAACTTGCCTCAGGTTTTACAGTACCTGGCTGAACTGCTGAACAGTGGACTTTCATTTTCTTAAATAAAAATACATGCCTCAGCCATATCTGCAGAATTCAACACGGATCCTCCTTTATTCTCTCACCCACTTTTACGGCAGTTCCTCAGAGGGGCTAAGAATATAAGACCTCCAAGGAAGCAACCAATACCAGCCTGGGACCTTAATTACATACTAGAAAAATTAACATTGCCTCCTTTTGAACCTGCTGCTTCAACAGATTTGCAATATTTGTCCTGGAAAACAAGTTTCCTTCTGGCCATCACTTCAGCTCGTAGGGTTTCTGAATTACAGGCCCTCATGGCAGTGCCGCCCTTCCTCATCTTCCATCAGGACAGGGTTTCCCTTCGTACCAACCCATCTTTTATGCCAAAAGTGGTATCCAAGGTAGCCTTAAATCAAGCCATACACTTATCTACCTTTCATCCTAACCCTCAAAACAAAGGGGAAAGGCTGCTACACTCTTTAGACATCCATAGGCAGCTACGTTATTATTTGGACAGAACAAAGTCCTTCAGGAAATCAGAACAACTTTTTTGTGTCCTATGCTGTAGGGGCTCAAGGGAAACCAGTTACTAAACAGACCATTTCCAAGTGGATTGGCCATTGCATACGGTTTTGTTATTCCTATCATGGGAAATCTGTCCCTACTGGTATCCGATCTCACTCCACCAGGGCCACAGCCACCTCTACAGCCTTCCTCAGAGGTGTTCCTACTAAAGATATTTTGGAGGCAGCCACTTGGAGTTCTGTGCATACCTTCTCAAAACACTACCACCTGCTCTTGTACTCCAAAACAAGAGCAGGCTTTGCCACTGCTGTTTTGCAGGGCATTCTGGCTCAACCCAGTTCCTCATAGTACCTACCACCCTATGCATAGCTATGGGACTCTACCCATCTGTGATTACTGCAGCTGTATGCACGATGAACATAGTACAGTTTTGTACCTACCATAAGTGTAGATGTTCGAGTGCTAATACAGCTGCAGTACAGGTTTCCCTCCCTCCTTCCCCACATACCACTTGACTGGGTTATCCTGCTATGTTTTATTTGCTTGCTTACACTGATTTTGCATTACGTTGCATTTCCTTCACTTGTATAAAAAGCTTTATTTATGTATTGCCTTCCTTTTGGGGGCACCTGACATCTGGGGCAAGAAAGACTGAAGAACATGGCGTCGGCTGTGTCTTATATACTCTGGCCTTCCTGACGTCAGAAGAGTAAGCGACGACAACCGACGCCGGACCAAGACTTTGGAATTCGGCCGACAGAGGGACCGCCTGATGGCTGAAAACCCATCTGTGATTACTGCAGCTGTATTAGCACTCGAACATCTACATTCATGGCAGGTACAAAAAGTACAGTTTTGTACCTACCATAAATGTAGATGTTCGAAGATCCACATTGCTGCAGTCCTTACACTTGGGTAGTCCGCTGTCCTCGGTCGGCCCGAATATCAAAGTATAAGGCTGACGTCGGTCAAGGCGCATTTGACTGACATCAGGGCGTCAGGGTACAAATGCGCATGACCGACGTCATATCCTCAGTCTTTTCTTGCCCCAGGTGTCAGAAGACCCTAAAAATAAAGGTCAAAACCAAAAGACAGCAAACAAACAACCAACCACCCTTGCACTAATTATATGTACAATATATACAAATACACAATATTTACAACCCAACCCACACAACCACCACTAACTACAGAGGGAAGGAGGGAGTAAATTGGACTGCAGCAATGTGGATCTTGAACATCTACATTTATGGTAGGTACAAAACTGTACTATGTTCTTCATCTCACATTGCTGCAGTCCTTACACTTGGGTAGAATCCCAAAGCAGAGGTAAGGGAGGATGGCCAAACTACAAGGAAGCAGGAGCTGCCAAAATGCCCTGCAAAACAGCAGTGGCAAAACCAGCCCTGGATTTAGAGTAAAGTGGCAGGTGATAATGCCTAGAGAAAGTATGCACTGAACTCCAAGTAGCTGCCTCCAAAATATCCTTGGTTGCCACCCTCAAAAGGCTGTCGAGTGGCAGTAGCCCTAGTGGAATGAGGCCTAATCCCAGCTGGAATCTCCTTGCCATGATGGGAATAACAGAAAGCAATGCAAACCCAATCCACTTAGAAATAGTTTGTTTTGACACAGGCTTGCCCTGAGAACTCAAAGCAAAAGAAACAAACAACTGCTGAGACTGCCTGAACCCTTTAGTTCTGTCCAAATAATATCGCAACTGCCTGTGTACATCTAAAGTGTGCAAAATCTTTTCCCCTTTATTTTGGGGATTTGCATAAAAAGTAGGCAAATGAATAGTTTGGTTTAAAGCCACACTAGAAACCACCTTAGGCATAAAGGAAGGATTAGTACGTAAAGATATCCTATCCTTATGGAAAATCAAGAAAGGCTCAACCGCCATAAGGGCCTGTAATTCAGAAACCCTTCTTGCAGAGGTAATGGCCAACAAAAAGGCAGTCTTCCATGATAAATATTTCAACTCAGAAGTAGCTGCAGGCTCAAAGGTTGTAGAGTGAGTTTCTCCAACACAAAATTGAGATCCCAAGCAGGAGTAGGAGCTCATTGGGGTCTTATATTCTTTGCCCTCTAAGAAATTGCTTGAACAAAGGATGAGAAAACAATGGAGGGTCACATTCATAGTGAGCTGAAATTGCTGCAGCATGAACCTTAATAGAAGAGAAGGACAAACCTTTGTCCAGTAATTCAGTAAGATATTGAAGAGCCACACTTAAATTAGGCTCAGAAACATCAAAATCCTTTGCTGCACTCCAAAATAAAAATCTCTTCCATTTATCTGCGTACACTTTCCTTGTACTAGGCCTTCTAGCTTCCAAAATCACATTCAAAACTTGTTGTGGAAGTTGAGACCCTCTATGGTTCAAAACAGAATATGCCAGGCTGTTAGGTGAAGAGAGTGAAGTTTGACATTGAGCAAATGGCTGTCCTCCTGTGACAACAGGTGTGGAATCAAGGCAAAGGCCATGGAGGCTTCCGTGCCAGACTTCTCAGTAATGGGTACCAGTGCTGTCGAGGCCAATCTGGAGCTATTAAAATCATTCTTGGCTTGTCCTGTCTGACCTTTAGAAGTACCTTTGGGAGGAGAGGCAGAGGTGGAAAGGCATACACATGAAGATTGCTCCAATTGAAAGAAAGAGCATCCACTTTCCAAGCTGTGGGATGAAACCTTTTTGTGCAAAACTTTGGCAGCTAATGGTTTAGTGGAGAAGCGAACAGATCTATGTCTGGAGTTCCCCATGACACTGTCAATTTCTGAAATACAAGAGGATCCAATTTCCACTCGTGGGGATCCATAATTCTGCTCAACACATCTGCTAAGGAGTTCTGTGCTCCTGGCAGAAACCTTGCCTGAAGATTGAGCTGTAAACTGAGAGCAGTCTCCCACAAAATCATTGCTTGCCTGCATAGAGGATAAGAATCGTTCCCCTTGCTTGTTGATGTACCACATGACAGTTGTGTTGTCTGTTAGAATCAACACCTGCCCTGGAAGAAGTAAATCCTTGAAAGCTATTAATGCAAACTGGACTGCTAACATCTCCTTCAGGTTGATATGTAGATGTTGTAGTCTGGCAGGCCACTTGTCTTGTATCCACTTTCCATTTAGATGAGCTCCCCAAGCTTTGTCTGAGGCATCTGTCGTTAAAATCTGACTCGCCTCTGGCGGGTCACAGAGAGTCCCTTGTTTAGGTGACATTCCTGAGCCCACCACAAAAATTCCTTTTGAATGCAAGGTATTATTTGAATGACAGTGTCCAGATCCTGGCAGTGCTGTGTCCATACATTTTGAGATACCATTGCAGCTTCCTCATATGCAGTTTGGCATTGGGAAGCACCAGAATACAAGATGCCATGAACCCTAAGGCTTGAAGGACTGTCCTTGCAGTCAGCCCGGACTGATGAGATAGTTGATGGAAGTAAAGGGAAAGACTCTTTTGTTTGTCCGGGTTAAAAGGCCATCTGGGATGCTGTATTCAGTCTTACACCCAGAAAGCACATGTCCTGAGAGGGTACTAGACTGGACTTTATTTCGCTCACAGAATACCCCAGGCATCTTAGCACTGCTATCACATATTCCAAATGATGAAGAAGCTCTTCCTTCCTTGAGCCAGAATCAGGCAGTCGTCCAAATATGGATAGATCTGTATTCCTTTTAGCCTGAAGAAAGCTATCACTGGAGCCAGAACTTTCGTGAATACTCTGGGCAGTAGATAAGCCAAAGGGCAATGCAGAGAACTGATAGTGAGAAGTCCCAGCTGCAAATACTTCCTGCAACTTAGTCTGATAGGAACATGAAGGTAAGCCTCCTTGAGATCCAAAGTTACCATCCAATGATCTTTGCCCAGCAGAGGTAAAAGCTGTTGTAACGTCAACATCTTGAACTTGGGAATGTCCAGATAAGTGTTGAGGATAGATAAATCCAAAATTGGTCTCCACGTGTTCCCCTTCTTTGGTACTAGGAACAGGCGAGAATAAAATCCTAGGCCCACTTCTGGCATAGGGACCGGCTGTATGGCCCCTAGTTGAAGTAACAGAGAAATTTGCTTGTGAGCCTCTATTCTTTGTTGAGGAGGAACGTCTGGCATCGCCCTGAAAGGAGGCAAGGTATGGAAATAAAACCTGTAACCTTGGTGTATGATATCCAATACCCATCTGTCTTGGGTAATTAAACTCCAATTTTCTTTGAAAAGTGCCAACCTTCCTCCCAAAGGTGCTGCCAGGCAGAAGGCTCTGGCAGCCGAAAGGGTAGGTCATTGGGTCTGTTTACGAAAGGACTGACCCCTGCCCTCACCTGAAGACTGTGCAGGAGAACTCCCTGTTCTAGGCCTGAAAGAGCCCTGAGCTCTGCCCCTACCACGTCTAGATCTCACCTGAAGACTGTGCAGGAGAACTCCCTGTTCTAGGCCTGAAAGAGCCCTGAGCTCTGCCCCTACCACGTCTAGATCTACCCCTAGACTGGGAATCATAAGAAGGATACGTCCACCCTTTAGCAGGCCAATTTCTACTAAACTTTGGAGGCTGAACCTGCAAAAAATCTTTAACAGTCTGCATAGACTTAGCCTTGTCTTCCATTTTCTTTAAAACTGCCTCAACAGAAGAACCAAACAACACATCAGATTGCAAAGGAGCATCTAAAATCCTTGTTTTAACATGGTCAGATAAATTTTGATCCCTCAGCCTGCGAAGAACTGACCCAGTGGCAGCCACCCTAGACGAGGCCTGTACAGCATCAAAACCACATTGCAAAGAATGCTTACCCACCTGTTCAGAAACATGCACTAAATCTTGTAACTCTTTACAATCAATACCTTCCGCCAGAGCATCAACCTTAGACTTCAACTGTGAAAGGAGATAGTTTTGGTATTTTAACATGTGAAACTGGCAATTCAAAGCCCTCATAGCTAGAGTGGAAGAAGTATAAACTTTCTTTCCCCATCTATCCAAGGCCCTGGCTTCTTTATCTGTAGGAACCGGATTTTTGACAACAGAAGCCTTAACACCTTTAGGCCCCTGGCTAACAGTTTCTGGGTCTGCCCTAGGACTCTTAAAAGATACTTATGAGCTTCAGGCACCCTGTAATACCTATCCGGTTTAACAGGAGCAGGAGGCAGAGAATCAGGATTAAGAGAAGCCTCTGTAAAACATCTTCCACTACATCCAAAACAGGAGGTATAGCCAAAGGCCTATGCTGGGGTAAAACAAAAATTCCTAAGCCTTTTCCTGGAATCAGAGAAGTCCTGACCTTCCCACTTAAAATGCTCCCTCATGGAATGAAGAGTTTCTGAAAAGAAAAAGCCTCAGGAGGAGAAGCAGAAGGAGTAGAATCATCCACATCGAATCAGAATAAGGAGAGTACTCCTGCAAGTCTTCAGCAAGACTCTGAAACATCGAAGCCTGCTCAAAACTCCTAGCTCAGGCTCCACCCTAGGTCTCTTATCAGGAGGGCAAAGAACCCCTAATCAGAGTAATCAAATCTTCTGCCATTTTAAGCATATGCTTCTTGGGCACAGTTCCAGAAGAACTAGGGTGACACCAACTGAAGCTAAACCTGGCCTGCCTCTAGGAGAAGCCTTGGAAACAGAAGGAGAGGGCCTAACCACCCTAGGCAGGAGGGGGTATAGTAACCTGAGAAGCCCCATCACCCTGGCCTGCCTCCTGAGAGGCCACATCCTGCAATAACAAGGTCTCTCCTGGGATCCCAAAGAAACCTCGGTGGAACCACCGCTCCACCGACACCTCTAAAGAACCGGCGTCCGATGCGGACGGTTCTTCTAGCCTAGGCTTCACTGCTTTGTCCTTGCGCTTCTTTGAAGAAGCGCCGGATCATCCGACGGCATGTTATAATTGCACCGCTTCCCAAAGACTAACCTGGCACAATCTAATCTCCTCTTTATAGTGCGCTTATTAAATCTAGCACAAGAGCGACACCCAACAACGTCGTGCTCAGGCCCTAAACAAGGAATACACAAAGTATGATAATCTCTATGGTATCTGTTTCCCACAAGAAATACAATTATTCACTTTTTCTGACATCCGTAAACCACTGAGGCAAGAAAAACTAAAATATTCCCAACGGGTACTTAGCCAACTTTGACTCGGTCTGAAACTCCGAAAACGAAAAATTTCAGAACGCCAACCGGCACTTGCAATACTGCTTCTGCATCGGACCATGCGGCAAAAAAGACTGAGGATATGACGTCGGTCATGCGCATTTGTACCCTGACGTCCTGATGTCAGTCAAATGCGCCTTGACCGACGTCAGCCTTATACTTTGATATTCGGGCCGACCGAGGACAGCGGACTACCCAAGTGTAAGGACTGCAGCAATGTGAGATGAAGAACATCTGTACTTTCTCTGAAGTTGCTTTCTTGGAAGACACTTTTTCTGGTAGCTGTAACTTCAGCAAGAAGGGTATCCGAACTCCATGCTCTGTGCAGTCGTCCTCCTTACTTAGTTTTTCACAAAGACAGGGTATCCCTCCGTACTAATCCATCCTTTTTGCCTAAAATTTCTTCTCAAATAAACCTAAACCAAGTTATTGATCTCCCCGTCTTTTTCCCTAACTATTTAAACAGGTCGGAACAAAAGCTACATTTTTTGGATGTTCATCGCCAACTTAGATATTACTTAGACAGGACTAAACAATTCAGGAAATCTGATCAATTGTTTCTGTCATATGCGGAAGGCAAATTGGGCCTTCCAGTTACTAAAGTATCCCTCTCTAGATGGCTCACCTCTACAATTACCTTCATCTATGAGATCAGACATCAAAAATTACCCTCAAGACCTAGAGCTCATTCAACTAGGGCATTAGCTACATCCGTAGCTTTTTAGGATAGGCTGCCAATAGATTCCATTTGTGCAGCAGCCACCTGGGCTTCTCCTCATACATTCATTTCACATTACAAATTGGACATGGTTTCCAGAAGCCGTGCCAATTTTGGTTCCACTGTTCTCAAGAGTCTGTTCCGATAGGCCACCGGATAAGGTGCTAGGACGGTCCCATCCAGCAAGAATGAAGGCGAGATTGACAACTTAACATTAAGAAGTTATGTACCTACCATAACGTTCCATGTTAGTTGTCATCTTCTCGCCTTCTTTCTTGCGTCCCACCCTCCTTCCCCCAAGCCTGGACAGACCGACTGGAATTCATTTTGTGTTTTTCTTCTGGAAGTTGTCATTCCCACACGTTCTTCCACCTCTTCTATCCTTACTGAGGTCTGCCATTCTTTTACGCAGATTGTTTTGAGGTGGGTTTCCCTACTCAATTCTATGGTGACTAGGATTGCTTGGTATAGCTATCAAACGAGATCTGAGTAGTTACCGCTTAGCATTGTGGGATATAGGGGAGCCTCAAGCCGGTGGAATTAGCTCTCGAGCTTTAGTATTGGCAGAGTCGGAGCCGAGGATCAGCTCCGAACCCATACAGCAAGAAAGAAGGCGAGAAGAAGACAACTAACATGGAACGTTATGTTAGGTACATAACTTCTTATTTGTTCTCATCCATTGCTAAGGCAGTACCTCAGAGGCGCCAAAAACATAAGACCTCCAAGGAGAACACCAATACCTACACGGGACCTCAATTATGTCTTGGAGAAACTCACTCTGCTGCCTTTTGAGCCAGCCAATACAGCTGAAATAAAGTTCTTATCTTGGAAAACAGCTCTACTCCTAGCAATAACCTCTGCAAGACGAGTTTCAGAGTTACAGTCTCTCAAGGCTGTGGAACCTTTCATCATTTCCATCCAGACAGGGTTTCTCAGAGGAATAACCCTACATTTATGCCTAAGGTAGTGTCCACTGTGGCCCTTAACCAGACCATTCATTTGCCTACTTTTTATCCAAACCCACAGAATAAGGGTGATAGACTCCTGCATTCTTTGGACATACACAGACAGCTACACTTCTACTTGGACAGAACTAAAGCTTTCAGAAAGACTGAGCAACTTTTACTGGCATATGTTGCAGGATCACAAGGAAAGCCCATCTCAAAGCAGACTATTTCGAAATGGATAGGCCACTGCATTCGATTCTGTTATTCAAAACATGGCAAATCAATTCCTAAGGGCATTAGGCCACATTCTACCAGAGCAGCAGCCACTTCAGCAGCCTTTTTCAGAGGAGTACCAACCAAAGACATTTTAGAGGCTGCAACTTGGAGTTCAGTGCACACTTTCACCAAGCACTACCATTTACCTCTCTACTCTAAATCCAGAACAGGCTTTGCAGGGCCTTATAGCCTCTCCTAATCCTATTTAGACCCAGCCACCTTACCTCAGCTTTGGGATTCAACCCAAGTGTAATGACTGCAACAGTGAAACACGATGAACACACCCCTATGCCTCCCAGACCCTAACCACAGATGCATCAGACAATGCCTGGGGGGCACACCTGGATGACAAGTGCATTCAGGGACACTGGAGCGCAAGTCAAATTCATCTGTGCATCAACCAAAAAGAGATGCTAGCTGTTAAGCATGCTCTAACAGCTTTCAGATCCCTGCTCTCACCAGGACCCCTGCTAATAAAGACAGACAACACCACAGTTATGTGGTACAGTAATAAGCAGGGGGGAACCCACTCTTATCCACTCTGCAGGCTAGCCATGGCCCTCTGGAACATGGCCTTAGACATGCAGGTCCATCTGCAAGCTCAATTCCTGCCAGGCAAACAAAACTCACTGGCAGACGACTTAAGCAGAAATCTCCTAGACCCGCACGTGTGGCAATTAGAGCCCAGCACCATCAGCTTTCTGATTCAGAAATGGGGGACCCCAGAGGTGGATATCTTTCCTGCAATCACCTGCTCGGCAAATTCTGCACTAGGACACCTCACAGCAGGGCCTATAAAGTGGATGCCCTATCCTTCCAGTGGGTAAACCTCTCAATCGATGCATTTCCCCCTCTGCCCCTTCTGTCAAAAATATTGCTCAAGATAAGGCAAGACAGACCAAGGACAGTTCTGATTGCCCCGGACTGGGCACGCCAGCACTGGTACCCACTCCTGCGCTGCCTGTCACCGGTACTACCCTGGCACCTACCCCAGAGCCTGACCCTGTTCACTCAGCAGGGGGACAGATCTTGCATCCGCAACTGCAAACTCTAAATCTTGCAACTGGGCTTATTCCTTGAATTGTCCCGCAGTGACCAGCCTAAGCAAGCAGGTGCTGGCCGTCATTCTTGAAGCCAGAAGACCCAGTACATGGAAATCCTAGGCTGATAAGTGGAAAAGGTATTGCTCCTGGATTAAATCTAAAGGAGAGGACACAACTCTGCCCTCCCTACCTCTAATCCTGGATTACTTAGCAGATCTACTCCACAAAGGCCTTTCCTTCTCCTCCATTAAGATTCATACCTCTGCCATTTCTGCTCATTACAACTCTGAGCCACCCCTTTTCTCTCACCCTCTCATCAAGCAGTTCTTGAGAGGAGCAAACAACATAAGGCCACCAATGAGAGCACCCACCCCTGCTTGGGGCCTTACCTTTGTAGTGGAAAAGCTCACAGTACCATATTTTGAGCCTGCAGCATCAGCAGACTTAAAATTCCTTTCTTGGAAAATAGCATTGCTCCTGGCAATCACTTCAGCGAGAAGAGTGTCTGAGCTGCAAGCACTTTTGGCAGTGGAAACCTTCATTATTTTTCATGCTGACAGGGTCTCCCTCAGGACTTAATCCTTCCTTTATGCCCAAAGTGGTGTTCAGCGTGGCTCTCAACCAATCTATCCATTTTCCAGCCTTCTTTCCTAATCCTCAAAATAAATGGGAAAGGATCTTGCACTCCTTGGACATGCACAGACAGCTCAAATTTACCTGGATTAGGACTAAGCCCTTCAGGAAATCTGACCAGTTATTACTCATTTTTGCACCAGGGGCAGAGGGCAAAGCCATTTCAAAACAGGCAATTTCCAAATGGTTCGCTCACTCTATCCATTTTTGCTACAAACACCATTGGAAACCAACTCCTCAGGGGGTCAAAACGCATTCCACTAGGGCAACTTCTACCTCTAGCATTCCTCAGGGGAGTCCCTACCAGGGACATCCTGGAGGCTGCTACCTGGAGTTCTGTACACACATTCACCAAGCATTACCACCTGCCTATATTTTCCAGATCCAGGGCGGGTATTGCAACTGCAGTCCTGCAGGGCATTCTAGCCAGCCCAAACTCTTCTTGACTGCCTCCACCCTTTCTACAGCTTTGGGAATCAACCCAAGTGTGATGACTGCAACAGTGAAACACGAAGAATATAGTACAGTTGTGTACACTTAACATAAATGTAGATGTTCAAGTGCATTCACTGTTGCAATCCTGGATGTTCTTCGTGTTTCACTGTTGCAGTCATTACATTTGGCTCATCTGCTTGCAGGTAGCCCTCATTCGGCCTGATTAACAAAGTCTTGGGTCCTGCGTCGGTTGCTGTCCCATCTTCCATGACGTCAGGGGTATAAAACATGCAGCCGATGCCATTACATCAGTCTTTCTTGCCATGCGGTGCCTGAAGCAGAAGCAGTTTGCAAGTGCCAGTAGGCAGACACCTGAAATTTTCATTTTCAAGTTTCAGAACGGAAGTCTTCAACTAAAGCTAAGTACCCCATTGGGGAAACTTTTTCTTGCTCTTTACCGATGTCAGTAAAAGTTAATAATTGCATTACTTGTGGAAAGCAAATACCTCATAAAGATTTTCATTCGTATTGTATTCCTTGCTTAGGTCCTGACCATGACATACCTTGCTGTCAGTTTTGTGCTTTATTTAATCAAAGCACTATCCGTCATTTGTATATTTTCACCTCTAAACATTTCAGTTCTCTGTTTAGTTATCCAGAAATGTCATCTGTTAGCCATCCAACTACCGGGATTCCGAAAAAATGCAAAGATAAAGACAGAGTCAGGCCGCTGAGGTCCAAAACTGCCGATGAAGCTTCTCCTAAGCCAGTCGCTAGTTCGCCGGTACTCAGTGAGGTGCTTTTGCAGCCACTGATACCCGCTACTTCTGATTCGCAGGCCTCTACTGAGACTCATTCGGAGTCCGGTATGCCGCGAGATGCTTCAACTATGGAACCCGCGGATGTCTCTACCTTGGATGTGTCCGGAGCCGCTGTGCAGACGCAGGCTTCTGAGGGTGTATTCAGACCTACGGACTTGCATATTAAACTGACGCCATCTTCTTTACTTAGGCCTAAATCTCGAACCATGCCTAAATAATGGACGACCAGGCCACATACTCGGGCCTGTATGCCTAAAAAACAAATGATAAGAATGGCTGAAGATCTAATAACTCTAATCAGGGGTAGCCAACCCCCCCCCTTCGAAGAGGCCTAGGACTGAAGTCGATTATGAATCTTCTGACCAGGATTCTGTTTTTCCTGATTCTTCTGATGATCTGGATTTGTCTTTATCTACTTATGAAGATTCTGATGCAGAGCACTGCATTCCCTCTGCTTTCCCCTCCTGAGGATTTTTCTTTTAGGGGAAACCTTACATACTCTAAGAGAGCATTTCCACTGGGAAAGCCAGGATTTTTCTGATTCAGAAAAGAGGCTTAGGGATTTCCTTCTCCTACCTCAGCATAGGCCTTTAGCTACTCCTCCTGTACTAGACATTGTTGACTATGCTTTTTCGGAATCTAGTTTGGCCCCTGATTCCTTGCCTCCTGCTCCCAGAAAACCTGACAGATACTACAGTGTTCCTGAGTCCCACAAGTTCCTTTTTAAAAATCCTATTGCAGATCCAGAGACTATTTCACAGGGGCCCAAGGGCATTTAGGCTTCTACTGCTAAAAATCCTACCCCTTTTGATGGAGACTCCAGGGCGCTGGATAGATGGGGTTAGAAGGTTTACACTTCTGCAACCTTGGCCATTAGGGCTTTAAAGTGCCAGTTTCATATGTTAAAGCATCAGCAACATGTTATTGGATTGCTTAAACAGAAAATGATGTTGATTCGTGATGGTGTGGAAAATAAAGAATTACAGGATTTAATGCATTCTGCTGAACAAGTTGGAAAACATACTTTGCAATGTGGTTTTGATTCATTAGAGGCCTCTTGCAGGGCTGCTGTTTCTGGGTCTGTGCTCAGAAGGCATGCTTGGCTTAAGGAGCAATCTTTGTCTGGTCATGTTAAAGCTAAATTGTTGGATGCTCCCTTAAATCAGAACCGCATGTTTGGCAACAAGGCTGAGGAAGTTCTTAAAAAGATGGAAGATAAAGCTAAATCTATGCAAACTGTTAAAGATTTCTTAAAGTTCAGCCTCCTAGATTTAGTAGGCACTGGCCCTCTTAAGAATTGGTCGTTTCCAGCCCCTTCCAGGTCTTCTCAAGCCAAACCCAGACACAGCAAAAACCCCAGGATGTTCATCGTGTTTCACTGTTGCAGTCATTACTCTTGGGTTATCCTGCTGGCAGGCTACCCTCAGTCGGCCAGAATTTCAAAGTCTAGGTCCGGCGTCGGTTGCTGTCACCTCCTCCCTGACGTCAATGCAACAGGGGTATAAAAGATGCAGCCGATGCCATTTGCAAAAGCAGTTCGCAAGTGCCGGTCAGCCGACTCCTGAGATTTTCGAATCCGAATTTCAGAACTGAAGTCTTCACTAAAGCTAAGTACCCCGTTGGGGAAACTTTTTTTCTTGCTCTAGACCAATGTCAGAAAAAGTTAACAATTGTATTGTGGAAAGCAAATACCTTATAAGGATTTTCACTCTTACTGTATTCCTTGCCTAGGCCCTGATCACAACATTGCTAGTTGTCGGTTTTGTGCTAGATTTAACAAACACACTATCAAGCGTCTGTTCGATTTTGCATTTCATTACAATTTTTTACCACCTCCAAATATAATTCACCAACTACTTAATAACTACAGTTACCTTCATTCCAACATGCCTCAACACAACCTCCATTCTTCTCCCTAATTCTACTCTTTAAGTTAACCTACCTCTACCACCTTACACAGCCTAGTTATTCCTACCACTCCCACTCCTACCATGTAACCAACCATCTTAGCTCCTTACTACCTCACTCTAACATCCCAATTTCCCCCCATCTGTGCCCTTTAAACAACCTTCTACTTTTTCCATTTAAACTTATAACCGCTCAGAAACACCCTTCACATATAATAGTTTCTAAATCCTTCAAAAGCACAATACATCCGAACCTATTCTCTAAACTGTCTTACTACTTCTCCAACCTAACCCTATCTCCCATTAGCAATCTATTATCAGGTGATATCCATCCTAACCCAGGCCCCCCTCCTCAACAATTAAGGACAAGTCCATAATACTCACTGCCTTAAACTCTCAAAGTATAGTTAACAAAATCCCAAACCTCCATGCTTGGCTAACACACCATAAACCAGACATCTTATCCATCTCAGAAACATGGTTAAAACCCCATATAAAAGACTCAGAAATACTCCCACCAAACTATTCTATCATCAGAAGAGACAGGTCTCATAAAAAAGGTGGAGGAGTAGCTCTCCTCTACTCAACCTCCCTGTCAGTTACCCCCTACAACAAACTAACTCCTCAATTTAATAACGCAGAACTACTCATAACACTACTCCAAGTTAACAAACACAAACACATATGTATAGTTTCACTCTACATCCCCCCAGGAGATAATGTATCCACACTGGAAGACATCCTCTCTTGGCTTACCAACAACATTAGTAATGAGACTATAATCTTAGGTGACATGAATATTAACTGGATCTCCATTCAGTGTCCCACAAACCCATTTAATATCAACCTACATAACTTCTCACAACTAATCACCTCTATTACACACCCATCAAAAAATCTCTCCACCGGCAGTATCATAGACTGGATCTTAGTCTCTCATCCCCACTATTTCTCAGACAGTGGAACTATTCCCCGATCCCCTTGGTGACCATATACCCATCTTCACTCACCGACTCCCCTTAATCCAACATCGTACCCATAACTATATTACAACACGTAATCATAAAAATTTTAATCCATCAACCTTTACTAACTCCCTAAAAACAATAAACTGGAATTGTTTAAAAACACTACCCTTAGATGATGCTGTTGCCCACTTCAACACCACATTCCTAAAACTACTAGATGTCCATGCTCCTCTAAGAACTAAAAGAATAAAAACTAAAACTGCTCCATGGCTCACCAAAAATACACTAGCTACTATGTGGAAAATAGACAAAGTCTGGGCAAAATACCAGAAAAATAAGACCCCCCTCATCCATAATGAATATAAAACTCTTAGAAACAGGGTAAAAAAGCTCATCATCTCTGATCGACAAAATTACTTCTTTACACTTCAAAACAACAACAAAACAAATCCTCTAAAATTCTGGAAAGGCATCTCCACTCTACTTCATCCCAGTAAAACAGTCACCCCAACCCCTGGCCCTAATGCCACTGATATAGACTTAGCTACTCAATTCAATTATTTTTTCATTGAATCTATTTCCAAATTAACCTCTTCTTTCTCCAACAACACACTGCAACTCACCTCCATCTTACCCCAACTACACTCATCCCAACACTATAACCAATGCCACACTCATATCTACTAACTCTTTACCATCCACCTCCTCTCCTACTCTCATTCCCTCCTCATCTTCCCCACCCCCTCTAATATCCACCTGCTCTGCTACTGTCTCTCCCTCCTCATCCTTTTCAACCCCTAACACCCCCTCTCCACACACCCCTCCATTCTCACTAAAACCTATACCCACATCTACCATACAAAAACTCCTTCAGAAACTAAAACCATGCACCAATGCTCCTGATGACATTCCTTCTTACTTTCTTAGCTTAGCTGCTGAAGCAATTGCCTACCCCATTAGCATACTAATCAACCGCTCAATTCAAGAAGATAAGTTCCCCAAATCTGGAAAAAGGCCTTCATCATACCTTTACATAAAGGTGGCAATAACAACAATGTTTCCAACTTCCACCCCATTGCTATCCTATCTCCCATCTCTAAACTCCTGGAAAGGTGCATCCAACTTCAACTCCTACCATATCTCATAGATAATAACCTACATTCTCCTAGACAACATGGATTCAGACCAAATCACAGCACTATGACAGCACTCCTCTCCTTTCTTGAAACTGTAAATAACGCCTGGGACTCTGGCCTAATTGTCTCTACCCTTCAACTTGACCTCTCTAAAGCCTTTGATACTATATCACATAGTCTGCTTCTAACCAAACTCTCCAAACTTAACCTATCTTCCTCTACTTTGAACTGGTTCTCTAGCTACCTATCTAATAGACATCAAGCAGTCAAATGGACAAAGGCAACCTCCTAATTTCTTAACACCCCGACTGGTGTCCCCCAAGGCTCCATATTAGGTCCCCTCCTTTTCAATATATTTATAAATGATTTCCACAAAGCTATCCCTCTCTCCAATATCATCCAATATGCAGATGATTCGACCATTATCTGCACTGCTTCAACTATCCCTACTCTCATAAAGCTAACTCGGGATGCTTTTTCTACCATTGAACTATGGATGAAAACAAATCACCTAGCACTCAACCCCGCTAAAACCAAATTAATGATATTCACCCCTTCTAAACTCAACTCTCTCAATACAAACACATTCTCTGTTACTAGTGAGAATAACACCCACTGGAACTAGTGACAGAGACCAAATTACTTGGAGTCCAAATTGATAACCAACTAAAATTCAACTCCCGTCTACAACTAAATATTAAAAAAAAACATCAAAAACTAGGGATGCTCTATCGACAAAAGCACTACCTTACAACTGCCATTAAAATCACTCTCTCTACTTCCTTTCTTATTCCCTCCCTTCTATATGGAGCTCCACTAATAACTAATCTACAAATCTCCCTGAAAAAATAACGTTCCTCCTGCTACAATAAAATCGCCAAGTTTGCTACCAACCAAAAGTCTTACACCCACCATTGCTCCTCTCTCCAACAACTAAAATGGCTAGAACTACCCCATCAGCTCACCTGTACACAACTATCCCTTGCACATAAACTTATTTTCAACCCCTCCCTCTGTCCCTCCCTCTCTTCTGTGTTTAAAATGCACATACTTAATAGAATATTAAGGTCCAACAACCAAAATCTATTAGAAGTGTACAAACCAACCCGTTCCCCCAGGCAAATATCTTCTCTCACATGGCTTAGCTCGTCTCTGGAACTCTCTACCTCCATCTATCCGTACTACCTCTAACCATTTTATGTTCAAAAACTCTCTTTATTCACATCTACTTTCCCAGTGGGAATGCTCTTGCTCCCACCCTACTTAACTACACTGAACATCCCCATTTCCTCTTACTCCTGCTTACACCCTTGATTTCTCTCTCATTATCCATAACTCTCACATTCCTGTTATTACTATAGAATGTGTAAGAATACTCTACACTCTACCTCTCATATGTCGAACTCTCTTTATGAAATAACTTTAGTAGAATTTTGAATTTATGTATAATCCCTTTTAATCTGCCATCAGTTTTTAACACTGTTAAATTAATTGTAATTGTTGTGCATTGCATTTGTATTTCTCTACTTGAGATTTTTATAATGATTAAGTATGTCTAATACCTACTGTAATCTATATTGTCTGGAGCTTTTCTCCCCAGGACTCCATTGAAAACGGGTTCATTTTGGCCAATGGACTATCCTGGTAAACCAACTGCAAATAAATAAAATAAAATAAATAAATAAAAGCCCCGCTGCTGACCCAGAAACTATATCTCAGGGTCCCAAGGGGGTTAAAGATTCCACTGCAAAAAACCCTGTCCCCTCTGATAGGGATTCCAGGGCTCTGGACAGATGGGGGGGGGGAGTCTACACTTCTACTACCCTGGCTGTAAGGGCTTTAAATTGTCAGTTTCATATGCTTAAATATCAGCAATATTTAATGTCACTGCTTAAACAGAAATTGTTGACAAATACTGAATGTTCAGAGAACAACAAATTTGCAGGATTTATTGTATGCAGCTGAACAAGTGGGAAAGCATACTTTGCAATGTGGTTATGATTCACTAGAGGCCTCTTGCAGGGCCGCTGTTACAGGTTCTGTTATAAGAAGGCATGCTTGGTTAAAGGAACAGACTCTGCTTGATCATGTTAAAATAAAATTATTAGATGCACCATTACAGCATGATACTTTGTTTGGTACTAAAGCAGAAGAGGTGTTTGGGGGGGTGGGGGTGATAAAGCAAAATCCATGCATAGTCAAGGATTTCCTACAGGTACTGCCACGCAGGTTTAGCAGGAACTGGCCTTCCAAAAACTGGTCCTTTCCAGTGTCAGACAGACCACAAAGAAGCAGATACAGGTGTCCCAGAGGCAGATCTCAGCCCCAAGGCTCATGCAGGCCTAAACAATGGGGTGCTCCTACCTCCAAAAGCAGAGAAGACAAATCACAACCTTACAGGAAACAGTCCCAATGACATTTCTCTACCAGTACCAAGCACTTTTCTTTTGGCAGCCGCCTTAGGGGGAAAATTAGCACTTTTTTCATCAAATTGGCAAATAGTTACCCAAGGGTCCTGAACATAGTGGCCCAAGGCTACAGGTTCCATTTTCACACTCTACCAAGGTCAAAAGGCATGCCAGACCTGCCACACAATCAATGGGCAGAGGCACAAAAACAAATTACAGCCCTCATGGACATGAGGGCCATTCTGCGAGTACCACAACAAGACAGGGGCAAGGATTTTACTCCAGACTTTTCCTAGTACCCAGAAAGGACAAAACCTGGAGACCAATACTGGACCTGTCTATACTAAATACTTTTCTGGAAGTTCCAAAATTCAAGATGTTGACTCTACAGCAGCTACTGCCCATGCTGGGTAAGAAGGCTTGGCTCGTAACTTTGGACCTAAAAGAGGCATACCTGCATGTCCCAGTCAGACAATCTTGCAGAAGATACCTCAGATTCATAGCTGGCTCAGTGCATTACCAGTTCTCTGCACTGCCCTTTGGCTTATCTACTGTGCCCAGGGTCTTCACAAAATGCCTGGTACCAGTAATTGCATTTTGCAGACAAAAAGGAATTTGAATATATCCCTATTGGACGACTGCCTAATTCAAGTAGAGAACAAAGACATTCTTCTAAAGCATCTGGTGTTTGTAAAAAGATCACTAATTGGCTTAGGGTACACAGTAAAAGGAAAGAAATCAAAACTAGTGCCCTCTCAAAGAGATAATATTCCTGGGTGCAAGCTTAAATACAACTGCCCAGATGGCTTATCTCACGCCAGACAAACAAAAGCAACTGACTTCTTACTTCAAGAAATTGGCAACAAAAACCCACCTATCTGCAAGGAAAATCCTGCAGGCCTTGGGTTTCATGGCATCCTGCATTCTACTAATTCCATATGCCAGACTGCATATGAGGAAACTACAAAAAAGTGTTTGGACTCAGCATTGCCACAGCCTGGAGACAGTAATTGCACTCATTCCCTGCCTGCAACAGGAGTTTCGATGGTGGGCAGAAGCCTGTCACCACAACAAGGGTCTGCCATTCAGTTTATCCACAGCCGGACAGACACTGACAACGGATGCATCAGATTATGCCTGGGGAGCCCATATGGCAGGAAAATGTATTCAGGGCACATGGCCTGCAAACCAGATGCATCTTCACATAAATCAAAAAGAGATGCTAGCTGTTTAAAATGCCCTGACAGCTTTCAAGGACCTGCTTCATCCAGGACAGTTACTGATAAAGACAGACAACACTACGGTCATGTGGTACATAAACAAGCAGGGAGGTACACATTCCTACCCCCTCTGCAGACAAGCAATGACCTTATGGGACACAGCATTGGCTTTTCAAATTCACCTGCAAGCACAATTCCTGCCAGGAAAAACAAATACTCTGGCAGACGAAGTAAGCAGAAACCTCATGGATCCCCACAAATGGAAACTGGATCCACAAGTCTTCAGCATGATAATAAGGAAATGGGGATGCCCAGACATAGATCTATTTGCCTTCCCTCACAACTGCCAATTGCAGAGGTTTTGCACAAGGATTTATCACAAGCAACCATGGAAAGTAGATGCCCTATCCTTCAACTGGAAAAATCTAATGGTATATGCTTTTCCTCCACTGCCTCTCCTTCCCAGGGTACTCCTAAAGGTCAGACAAGAGAAGCCAAAAATGATACTGATTACACCAGATTGGCCACGCCAGCACTGGTACCCAATCCTAAAGAGCTTGTCTCAAGGTCCAGCATGGATATTGCCTCAAAATTTCTCACTTGCTGACCCAACAAAACAATCAGATCCTGCACAGCCAACTCAGGACCTTAAATCCGGCAGCATGGCGGATAATGTAGCCATTCAGAACACTCCTTTTTCAAAAGCTGTTATGGATGTTATTTTGGAGGCCAGGAAGCTCAGCACCAGAAAATCTTATGCAGAAAAATGGAAGAGATTCTGTGCTTGGAACCAGGAACAAGGCATTGACACGTGTGTACCAAATATCCCTCAGATTTTACAATACCTAACTGAGATGCTGAACATAGGCCTTTCTTTCTCATCAGTTAAGATTCATGCCTCTGCCATTTCAGCCCATTACAATACAGAACCACCTATCTTTTCTCATCCTTTAATAAGGCGGTACCTCAGAGGGGCCAAAAACATTAGGCCTCCAAGGAGAGCACTAATTCCGGACTGGGACCTCAATTATGTTTTGGAAAAACTCACACTGCCTCCTTTCGAGCCAGCATCAAGAGCAGGTATAAAATTCTTATCCTGGAAAACAGCTCTGCTCCTAGCAATAACCTCTGCAAGGCGAGTCTCGGAGTTACAAGCACTCATGGCTGTGGAACCATCATTTTTCATCCAGATAGGGTTTCTCTGACGACAAAACCTACATTTATGCCTAAGGTGATGTCCTGTGTGGCCCTTAACCAAACCATTCACTTGCCAACCTTTTATCCTAATCCACAGAACAAGGGTGAGAAAATTCTGCATTCTTTGGACATACACAGGCAATTATGATTCTACTTGGACAGAACTGAAGCGTTCAGAAAGACTGAGCAACTTAGTATCGTATGCTGTAGGATCACAAGGAAAGGCTATTTCAAAACAGACTTTTTCAAAATGGATAGGCCATTGCATCCGTTTCTGCTATTTTCAGCATGGCAAATCAGTGCCTAAGGGCATTAGGCCTCATTCCACCAGAGCAGCAGCCACTTCAGCAGCCTTCCAACCAACCAAAGATATCTTAGAGGCTGCAACTTGGAGTTCAGTGCACAACTTCACAAAGCACTACCACTTACCTCTTTACTCTAAGTCCAGAGCAGGCTTTGCCACTGCAGATGTTCATCGTGCATACAGCTGCAGTAATTACAGAGGGGTTCTCTGCCTTGTTGTCGCTTTCTTTCCTCACGTCAGTGCAACAGGGGTATACAAGACACAGCCGACGCCATGTTCTTCAGTCTTTTAAGTCTTCTTTAAAGCTAAGTACCCGTTGAAACTTTTCTTACCTCAGACCGATGTCAGACAATGTTAACAACTGTAATTCTTGTGGGAAGCAAATTTTCCATTCCCTCTGTATACCTTGTTTAGGCCCAGACCCTACTTTCAATAAAACACTTTTGGTAAAACTTTTAATTATAAGGGAGACTCCGACTACCATTTTGTCTAAAAAGCCCATGACTACTGGCGACCCTTCTCTGGCGGTGTCTTCTGTAACGACCACACCTTGACTACAGCTACGAAGCCACTGTGAGTGTTGAGCCTCTTAATGTGGACAGGTCCACTTCTGTCTTCAGACCTTCTTCTTCCTTTTCCATAAGGCCTTTACTAAGTCTAAATCAGCCATGCATCCCAAGAGGCCTGCTGCACAGGGCCCATCTCAGGCCCCATGCCTAAAAACAAATGCTCAAAATGGCTGAGGATTTAATTACTCTTATCAGGTCCAGACAAGAGACCCAGAGTGGAGGAAGATTCTCCCTCTTCGAACAGGGCTCCATTATTTCAGAACATTGTGATGAAGAGGGCATTCATACTCCCCTTATGAAGATTCTGATGCAGAGCAGTCCATCCCTTCTGTATCCCCAGAGGACCTTTCTTCGGGGAAACCTTGCATACCTTGAGGAACACTTCCATTGGGAAGGCCAAGATTTTCCGATTCTAAGAAAAGGCTGAGGGAATTTCTTTGCTTCCTCAGCACAGACCTCTGGCGATACCTCCTGTCTTGGACATACTTGATGATGTTGGCTTCCCTTAATCCGGATTCCCTGCCTCCTGCTCCAGTCAAGCCTGATAGGTACTACAGAGTTCCTAACTCACAGCCATAATGCTGACCCTGAAACCATTAAGACCTCTACTGCTAAGAATCCATTACCTTCCGAGAGAGAGTCTAGATCCTTAGAAAGGTGGGGAAAAGGTATATACCTCGGCCACCCTAGCCATGAGGGCCTTAAATTGTCAGTTCCATATGCTTAAATATCAGCAGTTTCTGTTATCACAATTAAAGAATAAAATGTCACAACCTGAACAACCAGATTTGAAGGAGTTACAGGATATGATTCATGGTGCAGAAGAAGTGGGTAAGCACACCTTACAATGTGGCTATGATGCTCTAGAGGCGGATCAGTAACAAACCTTGCCTGATCATGTTATAGCTAAACTACTAGATGCTCCTTTACAAAAGGATGTATTATTTGGTACTAATGCTGAGGAGATACTACGGAAAATGGAAGAAAAAGCTAAATCTATGCAAACTGTCAAAGCCTTTCTACAAGTACAACCACCACGTTTTAGCAGACATTGGCCTTCAAAAAACTGGTCCTTTCCAGCAACGGACAAGCCCCAAAGAGGTAGATACAGGCGCACAAGGGCCAGAGGACAATCTCAAGGATCATATAGATGCAGACAATGGCAATCTCCAGCACCAAGAGGTGGCGAAGACAGTGCACAACAATACAGGAAACAAACCCAATGACTTTCCCTTTGCAGTCGCGGGCTCAGGTGGCAGCACC
Source organism: Protopterus annectens (assembly GCF_019279795.1). Taxonomy (NCBI): domain Eukaryota; kingdom Metazoa; phylum Chordata; order Ceratodontiformes; family Protopteridae; genus Protopterus; species Protopterus annectens. Next base: position 666,822,976 of record NC_056751.1, on the reverse strand, counting down.
CTTGGGAGGAAAGCTGGCATTATTTTCAAACAATTGGCATATTGTCACAAAAGACAAATGGATCCTGGACATTATAAACAGAGGCTACAGATTTCATTTTCACACTCTTCCAAAAATGAGAGGCATGCCAAACCTGCCACACAATCAAAGGGCAGAGGCTCAAATACAAATTTCAAAGCTCATGGGCATGAAAGCTATTCAAGAGGTACCTATGCATGAACAAGGTCAAGGCTTTTATTCCAGACTATTCCTGGTACCAAGGAAGGGAACCGATTGGAGACCCATTTTGGACTTATCCATCCTAAACACATTTCTACAAAATTCAAGATGCTCACCTTACAGCAGCTTCTTCCCATGCTGGGCAAGGAGTCTTGGCTGGTAACATTGGACCTCAAGGAGGCATACCTGCATGTCCCAATCAGACAAAGTTGCAGAAGATACCTCAGATTTCTTGCAGGTTCAATCCACTATCAATTCTCTGCATTGCCCTTTGGCTTATCTACTGCACCCAGAGTATTCACGAAATGCCTGGCATCAGTAATTGCTTACTGCAGACTTCAAGGGATACAGATTTACCCTTATTTGGATGATTGCCTGATCCAAGTGGACAGCAAACACATTCTTCTGGAACATCTGGCTTATTGTGACACGGTTATTGAATTCTCTGGGATACACAGTCAACAAAGAGAAATCCAGACTAACACCATCTCAGAAAATAATTTTCCTGGGTTCCAACTTGGACACAAACACCCAGATGGCCTATCTTACGCCAGAAAAACAGGGGCAACTAACTCAGTACTTCAAGACTCTAGCAAATTGTACCAGGCTAACTGCAAGGAAAATCCTGCAGGCTCTGGGCTTCATGGCATCTTGCATTCTTCTAATCCCATGTGCAAAGTTGCATATGAGGAAACTTCAATGGTACCTAAAAAACATATGGTCTCAACACAGCCACAGTTTGGAAACAATATTACCATTAATTCCATGTTTGCAAAAGGAATTCCTATGGTGGGCCCAAGCATGCCAAACAAACACAGGTCTGCAATTCTGCAAGCCTCAAGCAAATCAAGTCATCACAACAGACGCCTCAGACTACGCCTGGGGGGCACACATGACAGACAGGTGCATTCAGGGCAAATGGTCCCAAAAAGAAAAGCACCTTTCACATCAATCAAAAGGAAATGCTAGCAGTAATAAACGCAATTACAGCTTTCAAGGACCTCCTGCATCCAGGACAATTATCGATAAGAACAGACAACACCATAGTAATGTGGTACATAAACAAACAAGGAGGAACACATTCATACCCCCTGTGCAGGCTGGCCATGTCACTTTGGAACATGGCTCTGGAATGGAAAATCGAGCTTCAAGCACAGTACCTGCCAGGTTTGGAAAACAGACAATCTAAGCAGAAATATGATAGACCATGGCAGTTGCATCCTCAAGTGTTTACAAAGATAATCCAAGCGTGGGGAAGGCCAGACCTAGATCTCTTTGCCTCCCACAAGAATCATCAATTGACAAAATTCTGCTCAAGGACATACCATCCAAAGGCCTGGAGAGTGGCTTTCTTTCAGTTGGGCAGCAAGGAGAGTTTACGCCTTCCCACCTTTACCTTTACTGACCAAGGTGCTCTTGAAAGCAAGAGCAGACAGACCAAAGATGATACTGATTGCTCCAGACTGGCCAAGACAACACTGGTACCCACTCCTGAGGAGCCTATCACATTCTTCGCCCTGGACACTACCTCTAATGCCTCTTCTCCTGACTCAGCACAGCTACAAAACTCTTCACAGTCAGCTGAAAACACTCAATCTGGCTGCATGGAAAATTCCTTAGCACCACAGCAGACCCTACTCTCCAAGGAGGTGCAGGATGTCATTCTGGAGGCCAGAAGGCCATCTACTAGAAAATCTTATTCATAAAAATGGAAACGGTTTTGCCTGGAATGAGAAAAAGGGCCAGGATCCTAGAGAACTGAATTTGCCTCAGATATTACAGTATCTAGCTGAGCTGTTGAACAGTGGACTTTCATTTTCCTCCATCAAAATCCATGCCTCAGCCATTTCTGCAGAATACAACACAGATCCACCCTTATTCTCTCACCCACTCTTAAGGCAGTTCCTCAGAGGGGCTAAGAATATAAGACCTCCAAGGAAACAACCAATACCAGCCTGGGATCTTAATTACATTCTAGAAAAATTAACATTGCCTCCTTTTGTACCAGCTGCCTCAACAGATTTGCAATACTTGTCCTGGAAAACAGCTTTCCTTCTGGCTATTACCTCAGCTCGTAGGGTCTCGGAATTACAAGCCCTCATGGCTGTGCAGGCCTTTCGCATCTTCCATCAGGACAGGGTTTCCCTATGAACCAACCCGTCATTTATGCCTAAGGTAGTATCCAGGGTAGCTTTAAATCAGGCCATATATTACCTACCTTTTACCCCAATCCACAAAACAAAGGGGAAAGGCACATCCATAGACAGCTACGTTACTATTTGGACCGAACAAAGCCTTTCAGAAATCAGAACAACTCTTTGTGTCCTATGCTGTAGGAGCTCAAGGGAAGCCAATTTCCAAACAGACAATTTCAAAATGGATAGGCCACTGCATACGGTCTTGTTACTCCTTTCATGGCAAACCTGTACCTACAGGCATCAGATCCCACTCCAAAAGGGCCACAGCTACCTCTACAGCCTTCCTCAGAGGAGTCCCTACCAAAGATATTTTGGAGGCAGCCACTTGGAGTTCTGTGCATACCTTCACAAAACACTACCACCTGCCTTTATACTCCAAAACTAGAGCAGGCTTTGCCACTGCTGTGTTGCAGGGCATTCTGGCTCCTCCCAGTTCCACCTAGTGCCTACCACCCTGTGCGTAGCTTTGGGATTCTACCCATCTGTAATTACTGCAGCTGTATGCATGATGAACATAGTACAGTTTTGTACCTACCATAAATGTAGATGTTCGAGTGCTAATACAGCTGCAGTACAGGTTTCCCTCCCCTCTTGGTAAAGGCCTAGTGGCTAACACCTCCTCATACAACCTGATTGGGTTATCCTTCTATGGTGTATTTGCTTGCAACTACTGATTTTGATTAAATTGCATTGCAGGATTATATATAATTTATGTATTGCCTTGCTTCTGGGGGCACCTGACATCTGGGGCAAGAAAGACTGAAGAACATGGCGTCGGCTGTGTCTTGTATACCCCTGTCGCACTGACGTCAGGAAAGCGACAACAACGGACCTAGACTTTGGAATTCAGAGAACCCCTCTGTAATTACTGCAGCTGTATTAGCACTCGAACATCTACATTTATGGTAGGTACAAAACTGTACTTTCTGCAGGGCCTTACAGCCTCTCCTAATCCTATTTAGCCCAGCCACCCTTCCTCAGCTTTGGGATTCAACCCAAGAGTAATGACTGCAACAGTGAAACACCATGAACATAGTACAGTTGGCGTACCTACCATAAATGTAGATGTTCGAGTGTATTCACTGTTGCAGTCCAGGTTACCCACCCTCCATCCCCCTTTTCTTTGCTGGGACTTATCTGCACTTCTCTATCCTATACAACCTATTTGGTGTATTTGCTCGTAGATAAAGGAAATGTTATTTTTGTGCATGCATTTTTATTGGCATATTTTGCAGCTTACCAATTTGGAGGCACCTGACATCTGGGGCAAGAAAAGCTGAAGAAAATGGCGTCTGCTACATCTTTTATACCCCTGGCGCACTGACGTTAGCGAAGAGGTGACAGCAACCGACGCCAGACCTAGACTTTGCAATTCTGGCCGACTGAGGGTAGCCTGCCAGCAGGATAACCCAAGAGTAATGACTGCAACAGTGAATACACTCTAACATCTACATTTATGGTAGGTACACAACTGTACTTTTCAGTCCCAGGGGACACACAGGACTAAGCAGTGGGGGGCCTCCACTTCCAAATCTGGGGATAATAAGACACGCCCTATGGTAAACAGTCTCAATGACTTCCTTTTAAAATTTCCAAGCACTTATCAACTGACTGCCCCTTTGGGGGGAAAGATTGCTCTTCATGCAAAGAATTGGGAACTCATTACCCAGGACAAATGGGTCTTAAATATAGTGTCCCAGGGATACAGATTTCACTTCCACACGTTGCCAACACCAAGTGATTGGCTGGACCTACCCCCAAATCAGTGGGCAGAGGCCCATAAAGAAGTACTTTCTCTCTTAAGCATGGGGGCTATTCATCTGGTACCAGAAGAGGAAAAGGGACAAGGTTTCTACTAGAGACCTTTCCTGGTAGCCAGAAAAGACAATTCATGGCGTCCTATCCTGGACCTGTCTACTTTAAGCACCTTTTAGGAGATTCCAAAATTCAAGATGCTGACTCCTCACCAATTATTTCCTATGCTAGGCAAAGATGCCTGGTTGGCAACACTAGATTTAAAAGAAGCATACCTGTACATTCCAGTCAGGGAATCTTGCAGAAGATACCTACGCTTCAGAGCAGGCTACACGCACTATCAGTTATCTGCACTGCCTTTTGGCTCATCTACTGCACCCAGTGTATTCACAAAGTGCCTATCTCTAGTTATTGCATTTTGCAGGCAAAGAAATATTCAAATATACCCATACCTGGACGATTGTCTAATTCAGGCAGAAGCCAGGACATATTTTTGAATCATCTGGATTTGTACAGAGGGTTCTAACTTGTCTGGGGTACACCATAAACGAAAAGAAATCACACCTGGTACCCTGTCAACAAATTATATTCCTGGGAGCAAGCTTGAGTACAACTTCACAGATGGCTTATCTCGCGCCAGAGAAACAAATTCATTTGACAACCTACTTCAAACAAGTGGCCACAAAAACCCTTCTATCTGCATGTCAAATACTGCAAGCCTTGGGGTTCATGGTCTCCTGCATTCTTCTAATTCCATATGTAAGACTGCATATGTGGAAACTACAGTAGTATCTAAAAAGCCTCTGGTGTCAACATTCTCAGGATCTAGAAGCAATGATTCCTATCATACCTTGCCTATGCCTGGAGTTCCTTTGGTGGGCAGAGGCCTGCCACCAAAACAAGAGACTATTTATTTATTTATTTATTTATTTATTTGCAGTTGGTTTACCAGGATAGTCCATTGGGCCAAAAGAACCCGTTTTCAATGGAGTCCTGGGGAGAAAAGCCAAGCGTACACAAATTAGGTACATACAAAACTACAAGATAATTATACAGAGTAGAGATAAAAATTAATACATTAAGGCTTAAATTTGAAAAACATTCAAAGATGGGGAGAAAAGCTGAGATGTAGACAGAATTAGGAAGATGCTATAACTACAAGTCAATTATAGAGAGTACAGATAAAACATTAATACATTTAGGCATAAATTTGAGAAACATTTCAAAAATAAAAACAGTATTGAGATATGCAGTCAGGAAGTTATTGAAGAAGAAATTCAGAAGGTCTTTATTAAATAACTATAGTGAGGGAACATAAGCTTTAATAGGATAAAAGTGAGGGATGGAGTGTTATAGATCTATGAGGAAGAACAGTCCCATTGGGATCTTAGATATATATGAAGTGATTTTTGAACATGTATTTGTTAGTGATAATGGATGGAGGAAGTGAGTTCCAGAGACGCAAAGGTTAAAAGATAGTAAGTGTTTGCCTGGGGGATAACATGGTTTGTGTACTATTAATAGGTTTTGATTATTAGACCTTAGGACTCTGTTTGGTAGGTGCATTTTGAAGGCAGAAGACAATGAGGGACAAAGAGAAGGACTGAAAATGAGCTTGTGAGCGAAAGTTAGCTGAATATATGTAAGCTGATTTGGACTACCTTTCACACCACCCCCTGCTGCCCAAACTCTAACAACAGACACATCAGACTATGCATGGGGGGCTCACCTTGGCAGGGAGGTGCATTCAGGGCAAATGGAACCAAAGTCAAATGCACCTGCATATCAATCAAAAAGAAATATTAGCTGTACAGAATGCTCTGACAGCCTTCAAGGACCACATTCTTCCAGGACAACTAATGGTAAAGACGGACAACACCACTGTTATGTGGTACATAAACAAGCAGGGGGGTACACATCCTTACCCACTGTGCAGACTAGCCATGGCATTGTGGAATTTCAGCCTTGTGCTACCAAGTGCACCTACAAGCTCAATTCCTGCCAGGAAAATTCAATACAATAGCAGACTGACTAAGCAGAAACCTCATGGACCCACGCGAGTGGAAACTGGAACCAAGGATTTTCAACATGTTGACAAGCAAATGGGGGAGCCCAGATATAGACTTGTTTGCCTCTCCCCAGAACTACCAATTGGACAAATTTTGCACAAGGGCTCCCCACAAACAAGCCTGGAAAGTGGATGCTCTGTCCTTCAGCTGGAAAAACCTATCCGTCTATGCCTCCCCCCCTCTGCCTCTGCTCTCCAAAGTACTACTAAAAATCAAACAGGACAAACCAAGGATGATTTTAATTGCTCCAGACTGACCACACCAACACTGGTACCCCCTCCTGCGCAGTGTGTCACAGTTATTTCCATGGCACCTGCCTCAGACTCCTTCCCTGTTGTCTCCTCAGGAGAACCAGATTCTGCACCCTCAGCTTCTAACACTGAATCTTGCAGCCAGGCTAATTGCATAATTTCTCCTTTACCATCCCACAGTAAACCTGTGATGGATATCATTTTAGAGGCAAGAAAGCCTAGTACTAGAAAATCTTATGCTGAAAAATGGAAAATATTCTGTGCCTGGAACCAGTCGCAAGGGATGAGCACAGCAGCGCCCAATTTACCTCAGATTTTACAATACTTAACTGAGATGCTTCACAAAGGCCTGTCTTTTTCCTCCATTAAAGTCCACACCTCAGCCATTTTAGCTCATTATAACACACAACCTCCCCTCTTCTCTCATCCACTGCTCAAAGAGTTCCTCAGTGGGGCCAAAAATTTGAGACCACCCATGAGAGCTCCAACCCAAGCCTGGGACCTTAACTTTGTTTTGGAGAATCTCACTCTACCTCCTTTTGAGCCAGCTGCTACTGCAGACTTAAAATTTTCTTCTTGGAAAACAGCTTTCCTTTTAACAATCACTTCAGCTAGAAGGGTATCTGAATTACAGGCCCTTATGGCAGTGGAGCCTTTCATCATCTTTCATGTGGACAGGGTGTCCCTGAGAACCAATCCATCCTTCATGGCCATTCATTTGCCAACCTTCTTTCCCAATCCACAGAACAAAGAGGAATGGATACTGCATTCCTTAGATGTGCACAACTTAGATTCTACTTGGACCGGACTAAACCTCAAAGGAAAGCTGAACAACTACTGGTGGCATTTGCTGCATGGGCAGAAGGGAAGGCTATTTCAAAGCAAACCATTTCTAAATGGATAGGCCATTGCATTAATTTCTGCTTTAAGCGCCATGGAAAACTTATCCCCCAGGGGATCAGACCTCACTCCACCAGGGCTGCATCTATCTCTACAGCCTTTCTCAGAGGCGTCTTTACCAGGGACATCCTAGAAGCTGCTACCTGGAGTTCTGTGCATACTTTCACCAAGCATTATCATTTGCCAATTTTCCCTAAATTCCGAGCTGGCTTTGCCACTGCAGTCTTGCAGGGCCTTATAGCTGGTCCTAATGCTATCTAAATTCCTCCTTCCAACCAAATTTGGGAATCTACCCAAATGTAATGACTGCAACAGTGAAACACGAAGAACATAGTACAATTGTGTACACTTACCATAAATGTAAATATTCGAGTGTATTCACTGTTGCAGTTCTGGATGCTCTTCGTGTTTCACTGTTGCAGTCATTACATTTGGGTAATCTGTTGGCAGGTTGCCGTCAGTCAGCCTGATTAACAAAGTCTTGGGTCCTGCGTCGGTTGCTGTCCCTTCTTCCATGACGTCAGGTTGTCAGGGGCTGTAAAACATGCAGCTGACTCTATTTTCGTCCGTCTTTCTTGCTGCGCAGTGCCCAAAGCAGTTCGCAAGTGCCGGTCGGCTGACTCCTGAAATTTTCACTTTCGAGTTTCAGAACCGAAGTCTTCAACCTAAAGCTAAGTACCCCGTTGGGGAAACTTTTTCTTGCTCCTTACCGATGTCAGTAAAAGTTAATAATTGTATTACTTGTGGGAAGCAAATACCTCATAAGGATTTTCATTTGTAGTGTATTCCTTGCCTAGGCCCTGACCACAATGTGCCTTGCTGTCAGTTTTGTGCTAAATTTAATCAACGCACTATTAAGCGTCGGATATTTTTGCATCAAAATATTTTGGCTCAAGATTCAACTATCCAGAAATTTCGTCGGTTAGCAATCCGACTACGGGAATACATAAAAAACGCACAGAAAAAGACAGAGACAGACCGTCAAGGTCCAAAACCGACTAAGCTTCTCCTAAGCCAGTCGCTACTTTTGATTCGCAGGCCTCTACTGAGACCCATTCGGAGTCTGGTATGCCGCGAGACCCTTTAAGTGTTGAACCCACGGATGTCTCTACCTTAGATGGGTCCGGAGCCACTGAGCAGGCACCGGCTTCCTACTGTTTTCAGGCCTAAAGATTTGTATATTAAACCAATGCCATCTTCAAAACCTAGGCCAAGATCAACTTCTATGTCTAAAAAACTGACGCTTGGGCCACTTGCACAGGCTCCTGTGCCTAAAAAACAAATGATCAAAATGGCTGAGGATTTAATTACCTTGATCAGGGGTTCCCATCCCCCTCCTGCTAAGAGGCCTAGGCAAGGCACTGACTATGAATCATCAGATCAGGTTTCTGTTTCTTCTGATTCCTCTTCTGATCAGGAATTATCTATTCCACCTTATGAGGACTCTGATGCAGAAGATTCCATCCCTTCTGCTTCTCCTCCTGAGGATTTTTCTTTTGGAGAAACTTTGCATATCTTAAGGGAACACTTTCACTGGGAGAGTCAGGATTTCTCAGAATCTAAAAAGAGGCTTAAAGATTTCCTTTTTCTTCCTCAGCAGAGGACTTTAGCTATACCTCCTGTTCTAGACATTGTTGATTGTTTTCTCAGAATCCAGCATGGCTCCTGATTCCCTGCCTCTGGCTCCTAGTAAGCCAGACAGATATTACAGGGTTTTTGACTCCCACAAAAGCCGTACTGCTGACCCTCCCTGAAACCATTTCTCAGGGTCCCAAAGGCGTTAAGGCTTCTACTGCTAAAAATCCTACCTCTTCTGATAGAGACTCCAGGGCGCTGGATAGATGGGGTGAGAAGGTTTACACGTCTGCAACCTTGACAGTCAGGGCTTTAAACTGTCAATTTCATATGCTTAAATATCAGCAGCATGTCATGGGCTTACTTAAACAGAAAATGATATTGATTTCTGACTGTGTGGTAAATAGAGTTGCAGGATTTATTGCATTCAGCTGAACAAGTTGGAAAGCATACTTTGCAATGTGGTTTTGATTCCTTGGAGGCCTCTTGCAGGGCCGCTGTAACTGGATCTGTGATAAGAAGGCATGCTTGGCTCAAGTAGCAAAATCTGCATGATCATGTTAAAGCAAAATTGTTGAATGCTCCTTTACAACAGGACAGTCTATTTGGTAATAAGTCAGAAGGAGTTTTGAAAATGGTGGAAGATAAAGCTAAATCTATGCAAACTGTAAAAGATTTCCTACAAGTGCAGCCACCCAGATTCAGTAGGCATTGGCCTACTAAGAACTGGTCCTTTCCAGTACCCACCAGAGCCGCTCAGGTCAAACCCAGACACTCCAAAGGCTCCAGGTTTCATGCACAAGGAACTTATAGAACAAAACAATGGGGTGCCTCCACGTCCAAATCTGGAAGTAACAAGGCACCTTTCTACGGAAAACAGTCTCTGACTTTCCTCTGTAATCACCAAGCACTTATCTTTTGTTTGCCTCTTTGGGGGGAAAACTGGCACTACATGCACAAAACTGGCAACTAATTACCCAGGACAAGTGGGTTTTAAATATAGTATCCCAGGGATACAGATTTCATTTCCACACATTGCCAATCCCAAACGGATGGCCAGATCTGCCTCCAAATCAGTGGGCATAGGCCCAGAAACACGTTATGTTCCTCATGAATATGGGGGCTATTCAGCCAGTACCAGAAAAGGAAAAGAGACAAGATTTTTATTTAGGACTTTTCTTGGTACCCAGAACAGACAAATCATGGCGTCCAATTCTGGACTTATCCATTCTAAATACATTTCTGGACATTCCAAAATTCAGGATGCTGACTCTACAACAGTTACTGCCTATGCTAGGTTGTTAACTCTAGACTTAAAAGAGGCTTACCTGCATATCCCAATCAGGGAATCTTACAGAAAACACCTCCTCTTCAAAGCAGGCTATTTGCATTACCAGTTCTCTGCACTCCCCTTTGGCTTATCTACTGCGCCCAGGGTCTTCACAAAGTGCCTGGCACCAGTAATTGCATTTTGCAGACAAAGAAACATTCAAATTTATCCTTACCTGGACGATTGTCTAATTCAGGCAGAAAACAAGGACAGTCTTCTAAAACATCTGGCGTTTGTAAAAAGACTTCTAACTTGTCTAGGGTACACCATAAACAAAAAGAAATCACAACTGGTACCATCTCAAATAATTACATTCCTGGGTGCAAGCTTGAATACAACTGCCCATATGACTTAACATACGCCAGAAAAACAAATTCAGTTGATGACTTACTTCAATCAAACAAGTGGCCACAAAAAACATCTATCTGCAAGACAAATTCTGCAGGCCTTGGGTTCATGGCTTCCTGCATTCTAATAATTCCATATGCAAGACTGCATATGAGGAAACTACAATGGTACCTAAAAAGCTTATGGAGTCAACATTGTCACAGCCTGGAAACAATGATTCCTATAATTCCTTGCCTGCAGCAAGAGTTCCTATGGTGGGCAGAGGTCTGCCACCAAAACAAGGGACTGTCATTCATTCCACCCCCTGCCACCCAAACCCTGACTACAGACGCATCAGATTATGCTTGGGGGCGCATCTGCCAGGGATATGCATTCAGGGCCAATGGAGCCCAAATCAAATGCACCTACATATCAGTCAGAAAGAGATGCTAGCTGTACAGAATGCTCTGACAGCCTTCAAGGACTATCTTCATCCATAACAACTACTGATAAAAGACAGACAACACCACAGTCGTGGTACATAAACAAGCAGGGGGGGGGTACCCATTCCTACCCCCTTTGCAGACTAGCCATGGCTTTGTGGAACACAGCCTCGACTCATCAAATACATCTACAAGCTCAATTCCTGCCAGGAAAGCAAAATACTCTGGCAGACGAACTAAGCAGAAATCTCATGGACCCACATGAATGGAAACTGGATCCACAAATCTTCAGCATGTTGACACGCAAATGGGGGAGCCCAGACATAGATCTTTTTGCCTCACCCCTAAACTGTCAGTTGGACAAATTCTGCACAAGAATTCATCACAAAAAAGCTTGGAAAGTAGATGCTCTATCCTTCAGCTGGAAAAGCCTATCAGTCTATGCCTTTCCCCCTCTGCCCCTGCTCTCCAAGGTCTTACTGAAAGTCAGACAGGAAAAAACAAAAATGGTTCTGATTGCTCCAGACTGGCCTTGCCAACACTGATACACTGGTACCCACTCCTACGCAATATGTCGCACCTTCCTCCATGGTACCTGCCTCAGACACCTTATCTACTTTCTCAGCAGAACTATCAAATTCTGCACACACTGCTCCAAACTCTGAATCTTGCAGCATGGCTAATCAACTAATTTCACCAGTTACATCTCTCAGCAAACCTGTGATGGATGTCATTTTGGAGGCTAGAAGGCCTAGTATTAGAAAATCTTATGCTGACAAATGGAAAAGATTCTGTGCCTGGAACCAAGCACAAGGAATAAGCACAGCAATGCCCAATATTCCTCAGATTCTGCAGTATTTAACTGAGATGCCTCACAAGGGCCTATGTTCTTCGTGTTTCACTGTTGCAGTCATTACATTTGGGTAATCTGCTGGCAGGTTGCCCTCAGTCGGCCTGAATTCCAAAGTCTTGGGTCCTGCGTCTGGTTGCTGTCTTCTCTTCCATGACATCAGGTCGTCAGGGGTATAAAACATGCAGCAGACGCCATTTTCTTTAGTCTTTCTTGCCGCGCGGTGCCCGAAGCAGAAGCATTTCGCAAGTGCCTGTCGGCCGACTACTGAAATATTTGAGTTGAGTTTCAGAACCAAAGTCTTCACTAAAGCTAAGTAACCTGTTGGGGGAACTTTTTTCTTGCTTTTTACCAATGTCAGAAAAAGTTAATAATTGCATTACTTGTGGGAAGCAAATACATCATAAGGATTTCCATTTATACTGTATTCCTTGCCTAGGCCCTGATCACAACGTGCCTAGCTGTCGGTTTTGTGCTAGATTTAACCAACGCACTATTAGGCATCAGTATATTTTTGCATCAAAGTATTTTGGAAACAGATTTAACTACCCAGAAATGTCGTCAGATAGCAATCCAACTACCGGAGTACATAAGAAATGCAAAGAAAAGGACAGAGAAAGGCAGTCGAGATCCAAAACCGACGACGAAGCTTCTCCTAAACCAGTCGCCGGTACTCAGTGAGGTGCTTTTGCAGCCCCTGATACCCGCTACCTTCGAGTTGCAGGCCTCTACCGACACCCATGTGGAGTCCAGCATGCCACAAGATACTCAAGGTATTGGACTGACGGATGTATCTCCCTCAGATGGGTCTGGAGCCGCTGAGCAGGCACTGGCTTCTGAGGATGTATTCAGACCTCAACATTTGTATATCAAACCGACAGCTGCAAAATCGAAGACAAAAGCAACTTCTAAAACTAAAAAACCGACGCATGAGCCACGTGCACAGGCCTCTGTGCCTAAAAAACAGATGATCAAAATGGCTGAAGACCTTATTACCTTGATCAGGGGTACCCATCCCCCTCCAGATAAGAGACCTAGGCAAGACACTGATTATGAATCGTCAGATCAGGTTTATATTACTTCTGATTCCTCTTCTGATCAGGAATTATCTTTACCTCCCTATGAGGATTCTGATGCTGAGGAGTCTATTCCATCTGCATCTCCTCCTTCATTTGGAGAAACCTTGCATACTTTCAGGAAGCATTTTCACTGGGAGAGTCAAGATTTCTCAGAATCAAAAAAGAGGCTCAGGGATTTCCTTCTTCTCCCTCAGCACAAGCCTTTAGCCATTCCCCCAGTTTTAGACATTGTGAATGATGTGTTTTTGGAGTCAAGCTTGACTCCTGACTCCTTACCTCCGGCTCCCAGTAAGCCTGACAGATAGATATTACAGGGTCCCTGACTCACATACATTTTTATTTACAAACCCTGCTGCTGATCCTGAAACTATTTCACAGGGTCCAAAGGGAGTTAAGGCCTCAACAGCAAAAAGTCCTACCCCCTCTAACAGAGATTCAAGGGCACTGGACAGATGGGGAAAAAAGGTTTATACATCTGCAACCTTGGCAATCAGGGACTTAAACTGTCAATTTCATATGCTTAAGTACCAACAACATGTTATGGGATTGCTGAAACAGAAAATGATGTTGATTTCAGAATGTGCAGAAAATAAAGAATTGCAGGAATTATTGTATGCAGCTGAACAAGTGGGAAAGCATACTTTGCAATGTGGTTTTGATTCTTTAGAGGCCTCCTGCAGGGCCGCAGTTACTGGATCTGTGATTAAGAGGCATGCCTGGCTAAAGGAACAAAATTTGCCTGATCATGTTAAAGCTAAATTGCTAGATGCACCTTTACAGCATGACTCTCTGTCTGGTATTAAGGCAGAAGAGGTTTTAAAGAAAATGGAAGACAAAGCTAAGTCTACGCAAACTGTTAAAGACTTCTTACAAGTGCAGCCACCAAGATTCAGTAGACACTGGCCTGCACAAAATTGGTCCTTTCCAGTGTCAGACAGAGCTCAAAGGGGCAAATCCAGACGCCCTAAGGGTTCCAAATACCAGGCGCAAGACTCATACTGGTCAAAGCAAGGGGGCGCATCCACCTCCAAATCTGGAGGAGATAAAGCGTAAACCTACAGAAAGCAATCCCAACGACTTCCCTCTGCTTACACCAAGCACTTATCTTTTGGCAGCACCCATAGGGGGAAAATTAGCACTTTTTGCTCAAAATTGGCAGTTAATAACCCAGGACATACAGGTACTAAACATCATATCACAGGGATAGAGATTCCATTTCCACACTCTGCCAATGGCAAATGGTTGGCCAGATCTGCCAAAAAATCAATGGGCAGAGGCACAGAAACAGGTTACACCCCTCATGGATATGAGGGCCATTCACACAGTACCAGAACAGGAAAAAGGACAAGGATTTATTGATTCTGAACACATACCTGGACATTCCAAAATTCAAAATGCTGACTTTGCAGCAGCTTCTGCCCATGCTGGGCAAGAATGCTTGGCTGGTGACTTTAGACCTAAAAGAGGCATACCTGCATGTCTCAGTAAGACAGTCATGCAGAAGATACCTCAGATTCAAGGCTGGCTTAATGCATTACCAATTCTCTGCACTGCCCTTTGGCTTATCTACTGCGCCCAGGGTCTTTACAAAGTGCCTGGTACCAGTAATTGCATTTTGCAGACAAAGAAGTATACCCTTACTTGGATGACTGTCTCATTCAAGCAGAGAACAAGGACACTCTTCTTCGACACCTGGCATTTGTGAAAAGGCTTCTGACTTGCTTAGGGTACACAATAAACAAAAATAAATCACAACTGGTACCCTCTCAAAAGATAACATTCCTGGGTGCAAGCTTGAATACAGCTGCCCAGATGGCCTACCTCACGCCAGACAAACAAAGGCAACTGACTACTTACTTCAAACTGATAGCAACAAAAACCCAGTCTTCTGCAAGACAAATTCTGCAGGCTCTGGGCTTCGTGGCATCCTGCATCCTACTAATTCCATATGCAAGACTGCATATGAGGAAACTTCAATAGTACCTAAAAAGTTTATGGAGTCAACATTCACACAGTCTGGAAACAATGATTCCTCTCATTCCCTGCCTGCAACAGGAGTTTCTATGGTGGGCAAAGGCCTGTCACCAAAACATGGGATGGCCCTTCACTCTACCCCCTGCCAGCCAAACCTTAACAACAGACGCATCAGATTATGCCTGGGGGGCCCACATGGCAGGAAGATGCATTCAGGGCATATGGGCACCAAAACAAATGCATCTACATATCAACCAGAAAGAGACGCTAGCTGTTCAAAATGCCCTAACAGCCTTCAAGGACTTACTTCATCCAGGACAACTACTGATAAAGACGGACAACACCACAGTCATGTGGTATATAAACAAGCAAGGGGGCACACACTCATACCCCCTTTGCAGATTAGCCATGGCACTGTGCGACACAGCTTTGACCTACCAAATACATTTTCAAGGTCAATTCCTGCCAGGAAAACAAAACACTCTGGCAGACGATTTAAGCAGAAACCTTATGGATCCTCATGAGTGGAAACTAAATCCACAAGTCTTCAGCATGATAACAAAGAAATGGGGGAGCCCAGACATAGATCTGTTTGCCTCTCCTCAAAATTATCAATTGAAAAGATTCTGCAACAAGGACTTATCACAGACAAGCATGGAAAGTGGACGCCCTATCCTTCAGTTGTTAAAACCTATCAGTTTACGCCTTTCCTCCTCTGCCTCTTCTACCCAAGGTCCTCCTAAACGTCAGACAAGAGAAGCCAAAGATAATATTAATTGCCCCAGACTGGCCCCGCCTACTGGTATCCATTCCTAAGGAACTTGTCTCAATACCCACCTTGGACCTTGCCTCAAAGACCACAACTACTGTCCCAACAAAACAATCAGATCCTGCACAATCAACTACAGACTCTGAACCTGGCAGCATGGCTAATCATGTAATCATACAAATGACACCTCTCAGTAAAGCTGTAATGGATGTCATTTTGTAAGCCAGAAGGCCTAGTACTAGAAAATCTTATGCTGACAAATGGAAGAGATTCTGTGCTTGGAATTGAGCACAAGGAGCTGATACAGCAGAACCACATATTCCTCAGATATTATAATACTTAACTAAGATGCTTGGCAAAGGCCCATCTTTCTCATCAATCAAAATCCATGCCTCTGCCATTTCAGCTCATTACAATACAGAGCCACCAATCGTTTCTCATCCTTTACTAAAGCAGTATCTTAGAGGAGCCAAAAATGTAAGGCCTCCTAGAAGATTACCATTACCAGCATGGGACCTCAATTATGTGTTGGAAAAGCTCACCCTGCCTCCATTTGAACCAGCTGCTACCGCTGATATAAAGTTCTTATCATGGAAGACAGCTCTGCTACTAGCAATTACTTCAGCAAGAAGAGTTTCAGAGCTACAGGCCCTCATGGCTATAGAGCCTTTTATCATATTTTACCCAGACAGGGTGTCTCTGAGGACAAATCCTACTTTTATGCCTAAGGTGGTTTCCAGTGTGGCTCTTAGCCAAACAATTCATCTGCCAACTTTTTATCCAAATCTGCAGAACAAAGGAGAGAGAATTCTGCATTCCTTGGACGTACACAGACAGCGAAGATTCTACTTGAGCAGGACTAAAGCTCCAAGAAAAACTGAGCAATTACAAGTGTCATATGCTGCAGGATCAGAAGGAAAGGCTGTTTCAAAGCAGACAATTTAAAAGTGAGTAAGCCACTGCATCCGTTTCTGCTACTTACACCATGGTAAACCTGTGCCGAAGGGCATTAGGTCCCATTCCACCAGAGCTGCAGCTACTTCAGCAGCCTTTCCCGGAGTACCACCAACCAAAGACATTCTAGAGGTTGCTACTTGGAGTTCTGTCCACACCTTTACAAAGCATTACCATTTGCCTCTCTAAGTCCAGAGCAGGCTTTGTCACTGCAGTGCTGCAGGGCCTTATAGCCGCACCTAATGCTGTTTAGCTCCAGCCTCCCAACCATAGCTTTGGGATTCTACCCAAATGTAATGACTGCAACATTGAAACACGAAGAACATAGTACAGTTGTGTACACTTACCATAAATGTAGATGTTTGAGTGTATTCACTGTTGCAGTCCAGGTTACCCTCTATATATATATATATATATATATATATATATATATATATATATATATATATAACACACACAATATTGCTACCTTTTTGGGGGCAACTGACATCGGGGGCAAGAAAAACTAAAGAAAATGGCGTCTGCTGCATGTTTTATACTCCTGACGTCATGGAAGAGAAGACAGCAACCGACGCAGGACCCAAGACTTTGGAATTCAGGCCGACTGAGGGCAACCTGCCAGCAGATTACCCAAATGTAATGACTGCAACAGTGAATACACTCGAACATCTACATTTATGGTAAGTGTACACAACTGTACTTTTTTTCTTCCATAAAAATTCATGCCTCTGCCATTTCAGCTCTCTACAACACAGAGCCTCCCCTCTTTTCTCATCCCCTGCTAAAGCAGTACCTCAGAGGGGCCAAAAATTTAAGACCTCCCAGGAGAGCACCAACTCCTGCATGGGACCTCAATTTTGTGTTGGAAAAACTCAGTCTACCTCCTTTTGAGCTAGCTGCTACTGCAGACCTAAAATTTCTCTCTTAGAAGACAGCTTTTCTTTTAGCAATCACTTCAGCTAGAAGGATTTCGGAACTACAGGCTCTCATGGCAGTGGAGCATTTTATTATCTTTAACCCGGACAGGGTGGCTCTCAGGACCAGTCCATCCTTTATGCCTAAAGTGGTATCTGGTGTGGCTCTTAATCAGACCATTCATCTACCAACCTTCTTCCCAAATCCACAGAACAAGGGTGAGCGGATCCTGCATTCATTGTATGTACACAGACAACTAAGATTCTACTTAAACAGGACAAAGTATCTAAGAAAATCTGAGCAATTACTGGTGGCATTTGCTGCAGGGGCAGAGGGAAAGGCTATTTCAAAGCAGACTGTTTCAAAATGGATAAGCCATTGTATTCGTTTCTGCTACATGCACGGTGGTAAACCTGTCCCCAAGGGGATCAGATCCCATTCTACCAGGGCTGCATCTAATTCTGCAGCCTTTCTCAGAGGGGTTCCTAGCAGAGATATTCTAGAAGCTGCTACCTGGAGCTCAGTTCATACGTTCACCAAACATTAACCTTTACGTCTCTTCTCTAAATTCAGAGTAGGCTTTGCCACTGCTGTCCTGCAGGGCCTTATAGCTGCTCCTAATGCTGTATAATTCCATCCTCCCAACCATAGCTTTGGGATTCTACCCAAATGTAATGACTGCAACAGTGAAACACGAAGAACATAGTACAGTTGTGTACACTTACCATAAATGTAGATGTTCGAGTGTATTCACTGTTGCAGTCCTTGTTACCCACCCTCCAGCCCTCTGTTTTTATCTTACTATACCTCTTCTTTCTTTTACTATGCTTAAAAGCCTTTTTGGTGTATTTGCGTTTATTTGGAGGTATATTTTTTGTGTTCTAAATTACATGCATATATATTTTGCTCCCCATTTGGGGGGCACCTGACATCTGGGGCAAGAAAAACTGATGAAAATGGCGTCGGCTGCATGTTTTATACCCCTGACGACCTGACGTCATGGAAGAAGGGACAGCAACCGACGCAGGACCCAAGACTTTGTTAATCAGGCTGACTGAGGGCAACCTGCCAGCAGATTACCCAAATGTAATGACTGCAACAGTGAATACCCTCGAACATCTACATTTATGGTAAGTGTACACAGCTGTACTTTACCCTCCCTCCAGCCCTCTAACTTCTTTTGGCTATACCTATACTTTCCTTTACTATGCTTAAAAGTCTTTTTGGTGTATTTGCTTTTTGGTTGGAGGTATATCATTGTACTTTTATATTTAATTGCTTCCCATTAGGGGGCACCTGACATCTGGGGCAAGAAATGTAATGTAATGGCATCGGCTGCATGTTTTATACCCCTGACGACCTGACATCATGGAAGAAGGGACAGCAACCAACACAGGACCCAAGACTTAATCAGGCCGACTGAGGGCTACCTGCAAGCAGATAACCCAAATGTAATGACTGCAACAGTGAATACACTCGAACATCTACATTTATGGTAAGTGTACACAACTGTACTTTTCCCTCCCTCCAGCCCCCATCTCTCTCTCTCTCTGTCTTTCCGCTCTGTGTATACTACTCAGCCCTTGCAGGGGTATTGGTATTGGTATTTACTTTTTACTGGTGGTGATGTTTTCCACCATAGCTTAGCTCCCTATTGGGGGGCCCCTGACATTTGGGTCAAGAAAAATTGATGTAATGGTGTCGGCTGCATGTTTTTATGCCCCTGATGACTTGACATCAGACCTGTTGCAACAGCATCCGACGCAGAAATACTAAGTGTCTGGTATTCGGGCAGACTGACGGCTACCTGCAGGCAGATAACCCAAATGGGATGACTGCGACAGTGAATACACTCGAACATCTACATTTATGGTAAGTGTACACAACTGTACTTTTCAATCACTGTGTGCTGTATTAAATATTCATCTTTCATTTTATGCCTACCAAATCTCATATGCTTAGTTTTTGATGTATTTATCAACATATTATTCCCCTGTGCCCAAATGGTTAATTTAGTCAAGTTATTTTGCAGACATGGCTTAGCTGTAACACATGTAATCAGTTCACCCAATTTCAGGTCACCTGCACGTAGACTGTAGAACACCTCAGATGAAAAAGTTAGGTCTGAAAGAAACAATCTAAACAAGTAAGGGCCTAGGACAGAGCCCTGTGGGGGACACCCTGACTGTAACCAAGGATTTCACCTGTCCAGCTGCTGTATGATGCTTGCCATGTCCTATTTGTAAGCCATGCAACTATCCATCTTATCAAGAGTACATCAATACCTAGTTATACAAATTTATTGATCAGTGTTGTGTATGACCCTGTCAAATGCTGAAGTTAAATCTATATAAATTACATCACAGCACAATTTTTCATTCATAGCTGTTATTATATTGTTGTAGAACATCATGTTGCAGGTGGTAATAGATCTGTTTTCAACATATGCATGCTAATATATGGTTTTAAATCCCAACCTATATAGTTCTGACAATAACTTATCCAGTATTACCTTTTACATTATTATTCCACAACATGAAAGTAGACTTAAGGGTGTTTGTGACTCTGGGTTTGTCCTACTACTCTTTCCTTAAAAACGGGTTTAATAAGCGCATGTCTCCAATCTTGAGGAATTGAGCAATCTCCCCATATTTATATGACATAATGAATAATAGATATAATGGTACTGTAAGTTCTTGCTGAAGTGTTCTCAGGTCATTGTTACTAATTCTGTCTCCTCCCTGCGCCTTATTGGATCCAGTTTGTGCAGTTCTTTTTCAATATAATCTAATTTGATTCCAATGTCAGGGGTTACCTGGATATCACTAGGACAACTTACCACCCCTTTTGTGGAGCCAAATTGTTTTGCATAAGATTTTGTAAATATATCTGTAATCTGTTGTGTCTGAGAATAAATTTTAGAATCTGCACACAGTTTATCAATTTGTGTTTTTACTCCTTCCACATTTTATGTATCTATAAAAAGTTTCCTGTTGTGCTCAATATCTTTATATATTTTCTTCAAATGTTTATTGATCTTGTCTCACACTATTCTTAATCTGTTTGTCCAGCTTGTTTATTTCAGTTTTCAAAGTTGTAGTTCGGCCTCTCTTCCATTTCTTATATTTTCCGTCTCTCACCTTAATCCGAGATATCTTGTTCTTATGGAGATGTATCTTCCTGATGTTGTATACCTACATCCTGATGTTAATCATTTTTTTGATTTTTTTGCACTCAAACAATTTCTCTTTCAAAACCTTCCACATTCCATCTGCATTTTTTCCACTGACTACCTCACTCCAGTTAATTTTACATAGTGACTGTTTTGCTTCCATATAGTCTGTAATTAACCTTCTGTGCATTGGCGTATATTTCAGTTTGGCAGAATTATCTAGCAGCAAATTAACCTTTATAACCCCATGATCACTGCACATCAGTGGTGGTAAAACTTGACTTGAAGTTACAGCAATTTCTTTGAGAACACAAACAATGTCTAGTATGTTCCGTCCCGATAGGTTTTTTTTTTTTTTTTACAGTCTGAAGCAATTGTTATTCCTGAATGTATGCTGCGAATAATTTCCTTACTAACTTGACTTGACTATAGGCTTGGGGTACAGCTGAGAATAGTTTATAAAAGGTAGGAACGTGAAAAAAAAAACAGTAAGGGATATGTGAGTGAGGGGATTGCCAGAACTGGGAAGATGAAGAAATGGAGCACTTGTAAATAATGCAGGTTTATTTGTGAAACCACAAATTTCACACTAGGAAACTACCCAAGGGTCCTTACAGTACAAGGGTCCTAGGATTGTAACGCATACTTTATGTGGTGACCTGCTTTTGTTGTGCTGCCTTCTATAGAGTGAAGATGGAGAAAAATTTAAAGAAAAGAATTTACCAACGCACATATGCAATCAAAAAGAAAGACCCAACAGATGCATTAAGTAAGCATGTGAATGAGTTTAAGAATTTCAGCAAACTTATTTTTTTGTGTGTTAGAGAAGATTGACATTAATGTTAGGAGAGGAAACTGGACAGCCTGTCTTGAATGTAGAGAACATATTAAAGTTTTACTCAATGCTTCACAACCACCAGGAATTAATGACATTTTTTCTGTAGCTAGTTTGTTAGCTCTTAAAGCAGATGAAGCATGAATTAATTTAAATGCATATCTTTTCAAGGTTGTTTTATTAATTACTTACTATATGGTGTGCACTTTCTTATTTCTTATTCTAGACAGAGAAATGATTTTTTTTTTCATTTCAAGGTTGCCAACTAATTACTAATTGTGAACTTTTAAATTGATTGGATGTGTTTTTTTATTTATTGGTCAGCTTTTAACATTTTTGTAATCGGATGAAGTTCCATATTGTGATTAAAGGAACAAACACTTATTTGTGCCCATTGTTTCATTCTGAACTCTGTAACTGTGTTTTCACTTTGTTTTTGGGTTTACCTCAGATACTGATTTAAAGCAGGGGGCTTCCCAGTGTTCCCTCAGGATGACTCCAGATTTGGGGAAATTTTGGAGTTAATGAATAAGAAGTGTTCATGGTCAACTGTCCCATTCTTCATCAAAGAACCAGATAATCCAAAAGGCTTTCCTACTCAGCCCTTCTTACTTCAAGTGAGTTTCTCCTGCCCAACTGCATGGTGTCATTGATTGATTGCACACAGAGCTTAGCAAGAACTAAATGTGGTGGTATTCTTTGTCTAGAAAAACTGGACAAGATACTCCAGCTTCCTAAAGACTGAGAGTTTTGTAGTAAGGCTCCCATAGCTGACTGCATTGTCCTGCCTGGTGAGCTTGTGTATGTGTTGGGTACCTTCTACTTTCGTATCTTAGGCTGCCTATCTGCTTTCAGTGTGAATTGGCAAAGTGAAACTGCAAAAGTTGCCTTATAGATATTTACAGCACATGTTGGTGTTCCAGGTGACGACCTTGGTGAATATCAACAATCTGTGTCTATGTGACTGCTGTTTAACACAGTAGATGGGGAGTATCCCAAGCAGCCACGTCAGCCATTGCTTTTCAGAGTCATGCCTGACTCAGGCACTGTAACTTTGTAGAATATTTTAGGGAATCCTTTATCTCTCCTTATGACTGCTATTTGCTAATCTTTGTTTGGGCCCAAAGTGAAACAGAAGCTGCAGAATTGTGAGCAAGAAGGAAAAAAGTTCATTAGGTTCATAGGTTAGTACTAGGCTAACTGCCCTTGCGAGCCATTGTAAGCCTAGCCAATTATTCTTTGTGAGACTCAAACCCTGCACCTTGTGTTTGTAAGGCAAACACCTTAACCATTAGGCCACTCTCCCAACCCTCCTTCACCATTACTGTTGAAGTGGCGATTTCCACCACTCGGAGAACCAGCTCTTAAAATCAGAGGAGTATACAACAGTTATTCTTCAAGAAAGGTAAACCACTACCATTTAAAAAGTATTCTCATAGAAGAATTGCAACTGTGGAAATTTCTAAAATAAATATCAGTCAATAAGCAAAGATGGTCTGCAGAACGAGGGATTTTGTTGTCTCCCTCTTGAGAGTCA
The DNA here is from genome assembly GCF_019279795.1 of Protopterus annectens. Classification (NCBI taxonomy): domain Eukaryota; kingdom Metazoa; phylum Chordata; order Ceratodontiformes; family Protopteridae; genus Protopterus; species Protopterus annectens. The sequence continues at coordinate 666,799,824 of NC_056751.1, read as the reverse complement.
ACTGTAAAGTCCCTAAGAACTTGCCTGTCTCCCGGTTGAAGTACTTGGGATGCAGATCTCTTTGAATCTCTTTGAATGGCAAGCCATTTTGCAGAACAAGTGGATCAGGGAGATGGCACCCAGAGGCTACGTCATACTGTTCGTACCCCCAGACAGGACTGCCTCCGAGTCCTTTCCAAATATTCCACCATGAAAAAAGGCAGCAGGTGGGCCGCAGATATAGAGTTTGTTGATCAGAAGAGTCATCCAAGAGGTTCTTCCAGACCAGAGAAGGTCCAGAGTATATACAAAATTTGTTTTAGTTCCTAAGAAGTTGGACTTAAGGCAGATTATAGATTTAGGTGGCTTAAATGTGTACAAAAATGAGATTGTATATGGTCACTGTACACACAGTACTTTGCTGCTTAGAGAAGGGGAGATTGTATGTGCACTGTAGGCCATATAGATGATCAAAGTATCCAGTAAATTCTTGTACATCAGGGTAGGGGCCATTCATTGTTTTATAGACTTCCATTTCGTCTCATCATAGCTTCTAAGGTATTTACCAAATGTGTGGCATTTGTCCTAGCTCACTTCAGGCTAAAGGGCACAAGTGTTTTCCATTATCTGGACAACTGGCTTCTAGTAGCTTCAACAAGAGTGTTGCTGTATAAAACAAAGATACTTTCTACTCTTAATTGTTTTGGTCATTGGAAGTAGTGCATACTGTAAAGTAACAGATGATGTTCTTTGTGTTTCACTGTTGCAGTCATTACATTTGGGTAATCTGCTGGCAGGTTGCCCTCAGTCGGCCTGAATAACAAAGTCTTGGGTCCTACATCAGTTGCTGTCTCCTCTTCCATGATGTCAGGGGTATAAAATATGCAGCCAATGCCATTTTATTCAGTCTTTCATGCCGTGCGGTGCCTGAAGCAGAAGCAGTTCGCAAGTGCCAGTCGGTCGACTCCTGAAATTTTCGCATTCAAGTTTCAAAACCGAAGTCTTCAACTAAAGCTAAGTACCCCGTTGGGGAAACATTTTCTTGCTGCTTACCGTTGTCAGTAAAAGTTAATAATTGCATTACTTGTGGGAAGCAAATACCTCATAAGGATTTTCATATGTACTGTATTCCTTGCCTAGGCCAAGATCATAGCGTGCCTTGCTGTCAGTTTTGTGCTAGATTTAACCAACGCACTATTAAGCGTCGTTATAATTTTGCTTCAAAATATTTTGGATCCAGATTTAATTACCCTGAAAAGTCGTCTGTTAGCAATCCGACTACCGCCTAAGCCAGTCGCCGGTTCTCAGTGAGGCGCTTTCGCAACCCCTGATACCCGCTACTTTTGAGTCGCAGGCCTCTACCAAGACCCATGCAGAGTCCGGTATGCTGCGAGATTCTCAGAGTATTGAACCTGCGGATGTCTCTCCCTTGGATGGGTCCGGAGCCGCTGAGAAGGCACCGGCTTCTGAGGGTGTTTTCAGGCCTCAACATTTTTGTATAAAACTGACGCCAGGATCAAAAGCATCTTCTAAGCCTAAAAAACTGACGCATGAGCCACTTGGTCAGGCCCCTATGCCTAAAAAACAGATGATCAAAATGGCTGAGGACTTAATTACCTTGATCCCCCCCCCCCCTTGCTAAGAGGCCTAGGCAAGACACTGATTATGAATCTTCAGATCAGGTTTCCATTTCTTCTGATTCCTCTTCTGATCAGGAATTTTCTATTCCACCCTATGAGGATTCAGATGCAGAAGAATCCATCCCATCTGCATCTCCTCTTGAGGATTATTCTTTTGGTGAAACCTTGCATACTTTAAGGGAACATTTTCATTGGGAGAGTCAGGGTTTCTCTGAATCAAAAAAGAGGCTTAGGGATTTCCTTCTCCTTCCTCAGCATAGACCTTTGGCTATACCTCCTGTATTAGACATTGTTGATGATGTGTTTTTGGAATCGAGCATGGCTCCTGATTCCCTACCTCCGGCTCCTAGTAAGCCAGACAGATATTACAGGGTTCCTGACTCCCACAAATTTCTATTCAAAAATCCTGCTGCTGATCACAGGGTCTAAAAGGTGTAAAGGCCTCTATAGCCAAAAATCTTACCCCCTCTGATAGAGATTCCAGTGTGCTGGATAGATGAGGAAAGAAGGTTTATACGTCTGCAACCGTGGCAATTAGGGCCTTAAACTGCCAGTTTCATATGCTTAAATATCAGCAACATGTCATGGGATTATTGAAACAGAAAATTGTTGATTTCTGATTGTGTGGAAAGTAAAGAATTACAGGAATTATTGCATGCAGCAGAACAGGTTGGAAAGCATACTTTGCAATGTGGTTTTGATTCCTTGGAGGCCTCTTGCAGGGCCGCAGTTACTGGATCTGTGATTAGAAGGCATGCCTGGCTCAGTTTGATAGTAAGGCAGAAGAGGTTTTAAAGAAAATGGAAGACAAAGCTAAATCTTTGCAAACTGTAAAAGATTTCTTACAAGTGCAGCCACCCAGGTTCAGTAGGCACTGGCCTACTAAAAACTGGTCCTTTCCTGTGTCCAATAGAGCCTCTCAAGGCAAATCCAGACGTTCAAAAGGCTCTAGATACCAATCTCAGCTTTCTTACAGGTCAAAGCAATGGGGTGCCTCCACCTCCAAATATGGAGGAAACAAAGCACAACCCTACAGTAAGCAGTCTCAATGACTTTCCTGTACCTTCACCAAGCACTTATCTTTTGGCAACCCCCTTGGGGGGGAAACTAGCACTTCATGCTCAAAATTGGCAGTAAATTACCCAGGACAAGTGGGTATTAAACATAGTATCCCAGGGGTACAGATTTAATTTCCATACTTTGCCAATTCCAAACGGTTGGCCAGATTTGCCACAAAATCAATGGGCAGAGGCTCAGAAGCAAGTCACGTCCCTCATGGATATGGGGGCTATTCAGCCAGTACCAGAACAGGAAAAAGGGCAAGGTTTTTATTCAAGACTATTCCTGGTACAAAGAAAAGACAATGCCTGGCGTCCAGTACTGGACTTATCGATTTTGAACACGTTCCTGGACATTCCAGAATTTATAATTATGAATCTTCAGATCAGGTTTCCATTTCCATTTACAAAATGCCTGGCACCAGTAATTGCTTTTTGCAACAGCTACTGCCTATGCTGGGCAGGAATGCTTGGTTAGTGACTCTAGACTTAAGAGGCATACCTGCATATCCCAGTAAGGGAATCGTGCAGAAGATACCTCCGCTTCAAGGCAGGTTTTTTGCTTTACCAATTCTCTGCACTGCCCTTTGGCTTATCTACTGTGCCCAGTGTCTTTACAAAGTGCCTGGCACCAGTAATTGCATTTTGCAGACAAAGAAGCATACATATTTTCCTTACCTGGGTGACTGTCTCATTCAAGCAGAGAACAGGGACATTCTTCTTCAACATCTGGTGTTTGTAAAAAGGCTTCTAACATGCCTAGGGTACACAATAAACGAAAAGAAATCACAACTGGTACCCTCTCAAATAATTACATTCCTGGGTGCAAGCTTGAATACAACTGCCCAGAGGGCTTACCTTACGCCAGACAAACTAAGGCAACTGACAACATACTTCAAACAGATGGCAACAAAAACCCAGTTATCTGCAAGACAAATTCTGCAGGCTTTGGGGTTCATGGCATCCTGCATTCTACTAATTCCATATACAAGACTACATATGAGGAAACTTCAATGGTACCTAAAAAGTTTATGGAGTCAGCATTGTCACAGTCTGGAAACAATGATTCCTCTCATCCCCTGCCTACAACAGGAGTTTCTTTGGTGGGCCGAGGCATGTCACCTAAACAAGGGACTGTCATCCACTCTACCCCCTGCCACCCAAACCCTAACTGCAGACGCATCAGACTGTGCTTGGGGGGCCCACCTGGAGGGGAGATGCATTCAGGGCAAATGGAACCCAAAACAAATCCATCTGCATATCAACCAGAAAGAGATGCTAGCTGTTCAGAATGCTTTGACAGCCTTCAAGGACTTACTTCATCCAGGACAACTACTGATAAAGACGGACAACACCACGGTTATGTGTTACATAAACAAGCAGGGGGTACACATTCCTACCCCCTTTGCAGACTAACCGTGGCATTGTGGAACACAGCCTTGACTTACCAAGTACATCTTCAAGCTCAGTTCCTGCCAGGAAAACAAAATACTCTGGCAGACGTCCTAAGCAGAAATCTTATGGACCTGCACAAGTGGAAACTGGATCCACAAATCTTCAACATGGTAACACAGAAATGGGGGAGCCCAGACATAGATCTATTTGCCTCTCCCCAAAATTATCATCTGGACAAATTCTGCACAAGGACTTATCACAGACAAGCATGGAAAGTGGATGCCCTATCCTTCAGTTGGAAAAATCGATCAGTCTATGCATTTCCCCCTCTGCCTCTTCTCTCCAAGGTCTTACTAAAGGTCAGACAGGAAAAACCAAAAATTGTCCTAATTGCTCCGGACTGGCCTCACCAGCACTGGTACCCAGTTCTAAGGAATATGTCTCAACTCCCTCCTTGGTACTTGCCTCAAATACCTCATCTACTGTCTCAGCAGAACAATCAGATTCTGCACACTCCGCTCCAAACTCTGAACCTTGCAGCATGGCTGATCATTTAATTATTCAAACAACACCTCTCAGTAAATCTGTGACGGATGTCATTTTGGAAGTCAGAAGGCCTAGTACTAGAAAATCTTATGGTGATAAATGGAAGAGATTCTGTGCTTGGAACCAAGCACACGGAACAGACACATCAAAACCAAATATCCCTCAGATTTTACAATACTTGACTGAGATGCTTGACAAGGGCCTATCTTTTTCTTCAATAAAAACCCATGCCTCTAACATCTCGGCTCATTACAACACGGAGCCTCCCATCTTTTCTTATCCTCTACTAAAACAATATCTTAGAGGGGCCAAAAATTTAAGGCCTCCCAGAAGAACACCAACTCCTGCATGGGACCTCAATTTTGTGCTGGAAAAACTCACCCTGCCTCCTTTTGAACCAGCAGCTACTGTGGATATAAATTTTTTGTCTTGGAAAACAGCTTTCCTTTTGGCAATCACTTCAGCAAGCAGGGTTTCAGAACTACAGGCTCTCATGGCTGTGGAGCCTTTTGTTACATTTTACCCAGACAGGGTGTCCCTCAGGACCAATCCTTCCTTTATGCCTAAGGTGGTATCCATTGTGGCTCTTAACCAAACTATTTCTGCCAACATTTTACCCAAATCCACAGAACAAGGGGGACGAGATTCTGCATTCATTGGACGTACACAGACAAGTAAGATTCTACTTAAACAGGACCATATCTGTAAGAAAGTCTGAGCAACTACTGGTGGCATTTGCTTCAGGATCAGAGGGGGAAGCTATATTAAAGCAGACTATTTCTAAGTGGATAAGCCACTGCATTCGTTTCTGCTACTTGCAACATGGTAAACCTGTGCCCAAGGGAATCGGGTCACATTCCACCAGGGCTGCCTCTACCTCAGCAGCCTTTCTCAGAGGAGATCCAACCAAAGACATTCTAGAAGCTGCTATTTGGAGCTCTGTTCATACCTTCAAAAAGCATTATCATTTGCCTCTCTTCTCCAAATCCAGGGCAGGCTTTGCCACTGCAGTTCTGCATGGCCTTATAGCCACTCATAAGCTATTTAGTTCCATCCTCCCATCCGTAGCTTTGGGATTCTACCCAAATGTAATGTCTGTAACAGTGAAACACGAAGAACATAGTACAGTTGTGTACACTTAGCATAAATGTAGATGTTCGAGTGTATTCACTGTTGCAGTCTGGGTTACCCACCCACCATCCCCCTTTTCTAGAACTTCTCTTTCCTTCACTATATTCTACAGCCTTTGTGGTGTATTTGCTTTTAGATGAAGTTAAAGTTTATGTTGCTAAAAGTACATTTACGTATATTGCTGTTTATTTATAGATATATATATATATATATATATATATATATATATATATATATGTAATTTTTTTTTTTTTTTGCTCCCCATTTGGGGGGGAACCTGATATCTGGGGCAAGAAAAACTGAATAAAATGGCGTTGGCTGCATGTTTTATACCCCTGACGTCATGGAAGAGGAGGCAGCAACCGACGCAGGACCCAAGACTTTGTTATTCAGGCCAACTGAGGGTAACCTGCTAGCAGGTTACCCAAATGTAATGACTGCAAAAGTGAATACACTCGAACATCTACATCTATGGTAAGTGTACACAGCTGTACTGTGTAATGCTGGTTTAAGGAAACAAAGTTAAATGTATTTCTCTGTTCCTGCTTTCTGCTGTTCATCTGCAGTCACTGTGATTGTTCTCTTGGTTTAGGAATGTATGGTATTTGTCTCTTTGAATATAAAAGATCAGGGAGAGTCTTTTGACATATGTTGAGTTTCCATACTTGTTATTTCTGTTGTGAATGTGACCAAAAAGTGATGAAAGACTAGGAACAGTCTTTGGAGATGTAATTGCTGCAGTCTCTGATGACCTTAATGGCTTAACGGTACTAAGCCACACAAAGGCAGAATCAAGGGAAGGAAGCAAACTTAGATATGAATTGGCAATGTCTGTTATCATAAGACTGAAGTGCTATAACAATTGGGAGAACTCGGTGAAGTGGTTTTCTTCAGTGTAATCCGAGGCCATCAGTGGGAGGATTTGTAATGACCATTAGGGGCTAGGAAAGTACATTGTATATAACTTTCTGCGGTGCTGTTTGCACTAAGGTGCTATTTGTCTTATTTTTGTGGTGTATAGTCTGGAAAAGGTATCTTCTTGAAGAGTATATATTGTTTCCAACTTATGACAGTTAGGGACAGTTTTTATACAGTAAGAGAGAGAGCCTTGGGAATTGGGTATCAGGAACTTAGAATGTTCTTAGTCTTTCACTGTTGCAGTCATTACATTTGGGTAATCTGCTGGCAGGTTGCCCTCAGTCGGCCTGAATTCCAAAGTCTTGGGTCCTGTGTCGGTTGCTATCTTCTCTTCCTTTACGTCAGGTCGTCAGGGGTATAAAACATGCAGCCGAAGTCTTCACTAAAGTTAAGTACCCCGTTGGGGAAACTTTTTTCTTGCCTTTTACCGGTGTCAGAAAAAGTTTTTAATTGTATTACTTGTGGGAAGCAAATACCTCATAAGGATTTCCATTTATACTGTATTTCTTGCCTAGGCCCTGATCGCAACGTGCCTGACTGTCATTTTTTTTGCTAGATTTAACCAACGCACTATTAGGCATCGGTATATATTTGCATCAAAGTATTTTGGAAACAGATTTAACTACCCAGAAATGTCATCAGATAGCAATCCAACTACCAGAGTACATAAAAAACACAAAGAAAAGGGCAGAGAAAGGCAGTCGAGATCCAAAACCGATGACGAAGCTTCTCATAAGCCAGTCGCCGGTTCACTGGTACTCAGTGAGGCGCCTGATACCCACTACCTTTGAGTCGCAGGCCTTTACCGACACCCATGTGGAGTCCGGCATGCTGCAAGATACTCAAGATTTTGGACCGACGGATCTGTCTCCCTTGGATGGGTCCAGAGCCGCTGAGCAGGCACCGGCTTCTGAGGGTGTATTCAAACCTCAACATTTGTACATCAAACCGACAGCTGCAAAACCCAAAGACAAAAGCAACTTCTAAACCTAAAAAACCAACGCATGAGCCATGTGCGCAGATCATCAAAATGGCTGAAGACCTTATTACCTTAATTAGGGGAAGCCAGACTTCCCCTCTAAGAGACCTAAATCTGATTTTCCTTCTGATTCTTCTGATCAGGAATCTGATATTTCTGTTCCTTCTGATTACCAGGATTTGCCCTTATCCTACCTATGAGGATTCTGATGTAGAGGATTCCATTCCCTCTGCTTCCCCTCCAGAAGATTTTTATTTTGGTGAAACCTTGCACACTCTTAGGAAGCATTTCCGCTGGGAAAGCCAGGATTACTCTGACTCCAAAAAGAGGCTTTGGGAATTTTTACTCCTTCCTCAACACAAGCCTTTAGCTATACATCCTGATCTGGACATTGTAGATGATGCTTTCTTGGAATCTAGCCTTTCCCAAGACACTTTACCTCCAGCTCTCAGAAAACCTGACGTATTACAGATTATCTGACTCTCACAAGTTCCTCTTCAAGAATCCTACTGCGGATCCAGAGACCCTTTCCCAAGGACCAAATGGCATTAAAGCTACTGCTGCCAGAAATCCTACCCCTTCTGACAGAGATTCTAGAGCCTTAGGCAGATGGGGTAAGAAGGTATACACTTCTGCTACTTTGCCCATTAGGGCTTTAAATTGCCAGTTTCATATGTTAAAGTACCAGCAGCATATTATGGGACTACTTAAACAAAATGATCAAACCAATGACAAAAGCAACTTCTAAACCTAAAAAAAACTACGCATGAGCCATGTGCACAGGCCTCTATGCTTAAAAAACAGATGATCAAAATGGCTGAAGACCTTATTACCTTGATCAGGGGTACCCATCCCCCTCCAGATGAGGCCTAGGCAAGACACTGATTATGAATCTTCAGATCAGGTTTCTATTTCTTCTGATTCCTCTTCTGATCAGGAATTATCTATACCTCCCTATGAGGATTCTGATGCTGAGGAGTCTATTCCATCTGCATCTCCTCCTGAGGATTATTCATTTGGAGAAACCTTGCATACTTTCAGGGAGCATTTTCACTGGGAGAGTCAAGACGCCTCAGAATCAAAAAAGAGGCTCAAGGATTTCCTCCTTCTCCCTCAGCACAAGCCTTTAGCCATTCCCCATGCTTTAGACATTGTGGATGATGTATTTTCGGAGTCAAGCTTGACCCCTGACTCAATCCCAGTAAGCCTGACAGATATTACAGAGTCCCCGACTCACATACATTTTTATTTAGAAACCCTGCTGCTGATCCTGAAACTATTTCACATGGTCCAAGGGGAGTTAAGGCCTCAACAGCAAAAAACCCTACCCCCTCTGACAGAGATTCTAGGGCACTGGACATATGGGGAAAAAAGGTTTATGCATCTGCAACCTTGGCAATCAGGGCCTTAAATTGTAAATTTCATATGCTTAAGTACCAACGACATGTTATAGGATTGCTGAAACAGAAAATGATGTTGATTTCAGAATGTGCAGAAAATAAAGAATTGCAGGAATTATTGCATGCAGCTGAACAAGTTGTAAAGCATACTTTGCAATGTGGTTTTGATTCTTTAGAGGCCTCCTGCAGGGCCGCAGTTACTGGATCTGTGATTAGGAGGCATGCCTGGTTAAAGGAACAAAATTTGCCTGTTCATGTCAAAGCTAAATTGCTAGATGCAACTTTACAGCATGATTCTCTGTTTGGTATTAAGGCAGAAGAGGTTTTAAAGAAAATGGAAGACAAAGCTAAGTCTATGCAAACTGTTAGTTTTCTTACAAGTGCAGCCACCAAGATTCAGTAGACACTGACCTACGAACAATTGGTCCTTTCCAGTGTCAGAGCTCAAAGGGGCAAATCCAGACACCCTAAGGGTTCCAGATACCAAGCGCAAGACTCATACAGGTCAAAGCAATGGGGCGCATCCACCTCCAAATCTGGAGGAGATAAAGCGCAAACCTACAGAAAGCAATCCCAATGACTTCCCTCTGCCTACACCAAACACTTATCTTTTGGCAGCACCCATAGGGGGAAAATTAGCACTTTTTGCTCAAAATTGGCAGTTAATAACCCAGACAAGTGGGTACTAAACATCATATCACAGGGATACAGATTCCGTTTCCACACTCTGCCAAAGACAAATGGTTGGCCAGATCTGCCAAAAAATCAATGGGCAGAGGCACAAAACAGGTTACGTCCCTCATGTATATGGGGGCCATTCAGAGAGTACCAGAACAGGAAAAAGGACAAGGTTTTTACTCAAGACTGTTCTTGGTACCCAGAAAGGGCAAGGCCTGGCAGCCAATACTGAATTTATCGATTTTGAACACATACCTGGACATTCCAAAATTCAAAATGCTGACTTTGCAGCAGCTTCTGCCCATGCTGGGCAAGAATGCTTGGCTGGTGACTTTAGACCTAAAAGAGGCATACCTGCATATCCCAATAAGACAATCGTGCAGAAGATACCTCAGATTCAAGGCTGGCTTAATGCATTACCAATTCTCTGCACTGTCTTTTGGCTTATCTACTGTGCCCAGGGTATTTACAAAATGCCTGGCACCAGTAATTGCTTTTTGCAGACAAAGAAGTATTCAAATATATCCTTACTTGGACGACTGTCTCATTCAAGCAGAGAACAAGGACACTCTTCTACGGCACCTGTTTTTGTGAAAAGGCTTCTAACATGCCGGGGGTACACAATAAACGAAAAGAAATCACAACTGGTACCCTCTCAAAAGATAACATTCCAGGGTGCAAGCTTGAATACAACTGCCCAGATGGCTTACCTCACGCCAGACAAACAAAGGCAACTGACTACTTACTTCAAACTGATGGCAACAAAAACCCAGTCTTCTGCAAGACAAAAATTCTGCAGGCTCTGGGATTCATGGCATCCTGCATCCTACTAATTCCATATGCAAGACTGCATATGAGGAAACTTCAATGGTACCTAAAAAGTTTATGGAGTCAGCATTCACAGAGTCTGGAAACAATGATTCCTCTCATTCCCTGCCTGCAACTGGAGTTTCTATGGTGGGCAAAGACCTGTCACCAAAACCTGGGACGGCACTTCACTCTACCCCCTGCCAGCCAAATCTTAACAGACGCATCAGATTATGCCTGGGGGGCCGACATGGCAGGAAGATGCATTCAGAGCATATGGGCACCAAATCAAATGCATCTACATATCAATCAGAAAGAGATGCTAGCTGTTCAAAATGCCCTAACAGCCTTCAAGGACTTACTTCATCCAGGACAACTACTGATAAAGAATGGACAACACCACAGTCATGTGGTATATATCATGTGGTATATAAACAAGGAAGGGGGCACACACTCCTACCCCCTTTGCAGATTAGCCATGGCACTGTGGAACACAGCATTGACTACCAAATACATCTTTAAGCTCAATTCCTGCCAGGAAAACAAAACACTCTGGCAGATGATTTAAGCAGAAACCTTATGGATCCTCACAAGTGGAAACTAAATCCACAAGTCTTCAGCATTAAAACAGAGAAATGGAGGAGCCCAGACATAGTTTTGAGGAGAGGCAAATAGATCTATCAGCTGAAAAGATTCTGCACAAGGACTTAACACAGGCAAGCATGGAAAGTGGACGCCCTATCCTTAAGTTCGAAAAAACAGTTTACGCCTTTCCTCCTCTGCCTCTTCTCCCCAAGGTCCTCCTAAAAGTCAGACAAGAGAAACCAAAGATAATACTAATTGCCCCGGACTGGCCCTGCCAATACTGGTACCCAATCCTAAGGAACTTGTCTCAATACCCAGCTTGGACCTTGCCTCAAAGACCACAATTACTGTCCCAGCAAAACAATCAGATCCTGCACAATCAACTACAGACTCTGAACCTGGCAGCATGGCTGATCATGTAGTCATACAAACAACTCCTCTCAGTACTAGAAAATCTTATGCTGACAAATGGAAGAGATTCTGTGCTGGGAATCAAGCACAAGGAACTGATACAGCAGAACCAAATATTCCTCAGATATTGCAATACTTAACTGTGATGCTTGACAAGGGCCTATCTTTCTCATCAGTTAAAATCCATGCCTTTGCCATTTCGGCTCATTACAATATAGAGCCACCAATCTTTTCTCATCCTTTACTAAATCAGTATCTTAGAGGAGCCAAAGATTTAAGGCCTCCTAGAAGTTCACCATTGCCTGCATGGGACCTCAATTATGTGTTGGAAAAGCTCACCCTGCCTCCATTTGAACCAGCTGCTACTGCTGATATAAAGTTCTTATGAAAAAACAGCTCTGCTACTAGCAATTACTTCAGCAAGAAGAGTTTCAGAGCTACAGCCCCTCATGGCTGTAGAGCCTTTTATCATATTTTACCCAGACAGGGCATCTCTGAGGACAAATCCTACTTTTATGCCTAATGTTGTTTCCAGTGTGGCTCTTAACCAAACAATTAATCTGCCAACCATTTATCCAAATCCGCAGAACAAGGGGGAGAGAATTCTGCATTCCTTGGACGTACACAGACAGTTAAGATTCTACTTAAGCAGGACTAAAGCTCTAAGAAAAACTGAGCAATTACTAGTGATATATGCTGCAGGATCAGAAGGCAAGGCTATATCAAAGCAGACAACTTCAAAGTGGATAAGCCACTGCATCCGTTTCTGCTATTTACACCATGGTAAATCTATGCCCAAGGGCATTAGGTCTCATTCCACCAGAGCTGCAGCTACTTCATCAGCCTTTCTAAGGGGAGTACCAACCAAAGACCTTCTAGAGGCTGCTACTTGGAGTTCTTTTCACACCTTTACAAAGCATTATCATTTGCCTCTCTACTCTAAATCCAGGGCCGGCTTTGCCACTGCTGTTCTGCAGGGCCTTATAGCCGCTCCTAATGCTGTTTAGCTCCAGCCTCCCAATCATAGCTTTGGGATTCTACCCAAATGTAATGACTGCAACAGTGAAACACGAAGAACATAGTACAGTTGTGTACACTTACCATAAATGTAGATGTTCAAGTGTATTCACTGTTGCAGTCCAGGTTACCCTCCTGCCATCCCCGTCATTCTGGAGTTTTTCTTTCCTTCACTATCTTCTACAAACCTATGTGGTGTATTTGCTTGTAGATTAAGGTAAAGTTTATATTGATGCATATGTGTGTGTGTATATATATATATATATATATATATATATATATATGCATACATATATATATATATATATATATATATATATATATATATTTGCTACCTTTTTGGGGGATCGGGGGCAAGAAAAACTAAAGAAAATGGCGTTGGCTGCATGTTTTATACCCCTGACGTCATGGAAGAGGAGACAGCAACCTACGCAGGACCCAAGACTTTGGAATTCAGGCCGACTGAGGGCAACCTGCCAGCAGATTATCCAAATATAATGACTGCAACAGTGAATACACTTGAACATCTACATTTATGTAAGTGTACACAACTGTACTTTTCCCCGAAAGAAAAATCCTCAGGAGGGGAAGCAGAGGGAATGGAGTCCTCTGCATCTGAATCTTCATAAGTAGATAAGGGCAAATCCAGATCATCAGAAGAATCAGAAAAAACAGAATCCTGGTCAGAAGTTTCATAATCAACTTGAGTCCTAGGCCTCTTAGATGGGGGGTTGGCTACCCCTGATTAGAGTTATTAGATCTTCAGCCATTCTTATCAATTGTTTTTTAGGCATAGAGGACTGAGAATGTGGCCAGAGCGTCAGCTTTTTAGGCATGGTTTGAGATTTAGGCCTAAGTAAAGAAGATGGCGTCTGTTTAATATGCAGATCCATAGGCCTTGAATACACCCTTAAAAGCCGGTGCCTGCACAGCGACTCCGGACCCATCCAAGGTAGAGACATCCACGGGTTCCATAATTGAAGCATCTCGCGGCATACCGGACTTTGAATGGGTCTCAGTAGAGGCCTGCGAATCAGAAATAGCGGGTATCAGGGGCTGCGAAAGCTCCTTATTGAGTACTGGTGGCTGGCTTAGGAGAAGTGTCGTTGGCAGTTTTGGACCTCGGCGGCCTATCTCTGTCTTTATTTTTGTGGTTTTTTTTGGAATCCTGGTAGTCGGATGGCTAACCGACGACATTTCTGGATAATTAAACCGAGAACCGAAATATTTAGAGGCGAAAATATACAGACGACTGATAGTGCTGATTAAATAAAGCACAAAACCGACAGCAAGGTAAGTCGTGGTCAGAGCCTAAGCAAGGAATACAGTACGAATGAAAATCTTTGCGGTATTTGCTTTCCACAAGTAATGCAATTATTAACTTTTACTGACATCAGTAAAGAGTAAGAAAAAGTTTCCCCAATGGGGTACTTAGCTTTAGTTGAAGACTTCGGTTCTGAAACTCGAAAATGAAAATTTCATGAGTCTGCCTTCCGGCACTTGCGAACTGCTTCTGCTTCGGGCACCGCACGGCAAGAAAGACTGATGTAATGGTGTCGGCTGCATGTTTTATACCCCTGACGACCTGACGTAATGGAAGAAGGGACAGCAACCGAAGCAGGACCCAAGACTTTGTTAATCAGGCTGACTGAGGGCTACCTGCAAGCAGATAGCCCCAAATGTAATGACTGCAACAGTGAATACTCGAACATCTACATTTATGGTAAATATACACAACTGTACTTTCTGAATATAGTTTCCCAGGGCTACAGATTCCACTTCCACTCCCTACCAACCCCAAACGGTTGGCCAAACCTACCCCCAAATCAGTGGGTGGAGGCCCAACACCATGTTTTCTCTTCTAATTATCAGGGCTATTCAACCAGTCCCAGCAGAACAAAGGGGACAAGGTTTTTATTCAGAACTTTTCCTGGTACCCAGAAAAGACCGCTCCTGGCGTCCTACCCTGGACCTCTCTATTCTAAACACCTTTCAGGTTATCCCAAAATTCAAAATGCTAACACTTCAACAGCTTCTTCCTATGCTAGGCAAAAATGCCTGGTTGGCAATCTTAGACTTAAAGGAAGCTTGCAGGAAATACGTACGCTTCAGGGCAGGCTCCATTTGGCTTATCTACTGCACCCAGGGTATTCACAGTATCTAGCTCCAGCCATTGCATTTTGCAGGCAGAGAAATATTCAAATATACCCATATTTGGACGATTGTCTGATTCAGGCAGAAAGCCAGGACTTGCTTTTACAACATCTGGCATTTGTAAAGAAACATGTTAAGTTGTCAATCTCGCCTTCATTCTTGCTGGATGGGTTCGGAGCTGATCCTCGGCTCCGACTCGGCAGTACTAAAAGCTCGAGAGCTAATTCCACCGGCTCGAGGCTCCCCTATATCCCACAATGCTAGGCGGTAACTACTCAGATCTCGTTTGCCGCTATAGCTGACGAGGTGCTCTTCTACCGGCTCAGGCAGGTTGGTTTGTTTTTTGTGAGTATATATAGCCCCTTTTAGTTTAATTTAGATATTAGATCTCTCGACCCTCTTCTTTGTCGAGTATATTTATTTCCCCCTTCTCCCCTTATCTTTAGGCCTTCGGCCCCTTCCCTTCCCCCAGTCCTTTAGTGACTAAAATTGGTCTTCCCTTTTTTTTTGTACAATAAGGGCTTTTGTGTGTGTGTGTGTGTGTGTGTGTGTGTGTGTGTGTGTGTGTGTGTGTGTGTGTGTGTGTGTGTGTGTGTTTGTGGCCTTTAGCCTTTACTTATTAGTTAAATAACTTTTTTATTCAGGGTGTGTCTGTTTTTGTTGTTGTCAGGCATTATCTTCGATGTCTAAAGAAAAGGTCTCAGGCTTCAAGAAGTGTGACTCGTGCTGTCAGAAAATGTCTCTGACAGACGGTCACACTTCTTGTGTATTGCCTGGCACCTGCAGGACTCGTGTGCTGTGTGCCATGGTTTCAGCCCTCGAGTCCTGCAGGAGCAAAACAAACTCATTTTAAGGGGTTTGTTAAAGCCTGAAGGCCCCCTGACTCAGTCCAGTTCAGGAAAACCTTCTAAGGCTTCTAAACAGTCTACTCCTGCTCCTGAGTCGACTGTAGAAATGTCGCAGGTTCCGACATCGGCTCCGGCGAGCCCGATGTTCTTGAGCCTAAAACTATTACCTGCTGTTAAGCTTCGGCGGCTCGATACTATTCGAACCACATTCTAAAGAGATCAAGATCCTTCCATAGGATCTACCTTTACTATTACTTCGGCTCCGGCTGGAGCCGAAGCTAGCAAGTCTCCATCAGCTCCGATACCATTATCGGAGCCTTCTTACAGGAAGAGATCCAGGTCCCCCTCAATCGGTTCCGTACACTTGGCACCAGGATCTCCTCTCCTTTCGTAGCGGAGCCACAAATCACGTTCCTCTCGGTCTTCCAGGTTGTCAGACCATGACTTGCAGAGGGTGGTGAGTAGACTTTTTAAGTCCGAGGCACTGGCCCAAATGCTCCATAGCCCGACTCATCAGTCGTTGGCTATTCCAGTCCCTCATTATATTCCTCCTCCGACTCCTTCGAGTTCGGAGCCAAGGCTTGTTGGACCCATCACTGTCGGTGCGTCGGATCCGATACCATCGTTTTCGGCTCCGTCGTCCGCTCCGATCTCCTCTTTGGAGGGATCTTGGCGCCGAGCTTCCCTCGGCTCCGAGGGGGCGAGTGGCATCGGACCCTTGTCCGACCCGCTCTCCCTCTCGGAGCTTCGGCGCTGGTGAGTTCGGCTCCAATCGCCGGCAGCCCGTCCCTGTCGGTGCCGGGAGGGGTCCTTGTCTCTTCGGAGCGAGGGCCTCGGACCTTGCCTGACAGGGATGCCTTTGAGGTCATGCGGAGCGTGCTAGAACCGGGTTCTGCCCCGCAGACGTTTCCATCAGCTCCTCCTTCTACAGTGCCTGCGGAGATTTCTGCTCACCCCCTTGTCTCACACCGTAGAGAACCAACTCCTCAAGTTTCCCCATTGGGAATTTCCTCCTCTTTGCTAGGCAGCACCCATAGGGGGAAAATTAGCATTTTTTGCTCAAAATTGGCAGTTAATAACCCAAGACAAGTGGGTACTAAACATCATATCACAGGGATACAGATTCCATTTCCACACTCTGCCAAAGACAAATGGTTGGCCAGATCTGCCAAAAAATCAATGGGCAGAGGCACAAAACAGGTTACGTCCCTCATGTATATGGGGGCCATTCAGAGAGTACCAGAACAGGAAAAAGGACAAGGTTTTTACTCAAGACTGTTCTTGGTACCCAGAAAGGACAAGGCCTGGCAGCCAATACTGAATTTATCGATTTTTAACACATACCTGGACATTCCAAAATTCAAAATGCTGACTTTGCAGCAGCTTCTGCCCATGCTGGGCAAGAATGCTTGGCTGGTGACTTTAGACCTAAAAGAGGCATACCTGCATATCCCAATAAGACAATCGTGCAGAAGATACCTCAGATTCAAGGCTGGCTTAATGCATTACCAATTCTCTGCACTGTCTTTTGGCTTATCTACTGTGCCCAGGGTATTTACAAAATGCCTGGCACCAGTAATTGCTTTTTGCAGACAAAGAAGTATTCAAATATATCCTTACTTGGACGACTGTCTCATTCAAGCAGAGAACAAGGACACTCTTCTACGACACCTGTTTTTGTGAAAAGGCTTCTAACATGCCGAGGGTACACAATAAACGAAAAGAAATCACAACTGGTACCCTCTCAAAAGATAACATTCCAGGGTGCAAACTTGAATACAACTGCCCAGATGGCTTAGCCAGACAAACAAAGGCAACTGACTACTTACTTCAAACTGATGGCAACAAAAACCCAGTCTTCTGCAAGACAAAAATTCTGCAGGCTGTGGGATTCATGGCATCCTGCATCCTACTAATTCCATATGCAAGACTGCATATGAGGAAACTTCAATGGTACCTAAAAAGTTTATGGAGTCAGCATTCACAGAGTCTGGAAACAATGATTCCTCTCATTCCCTGCCTGCAACTGGAGTTTCTATGGTGGGCAAAGACCTGTCACCAAAACATGGGACGGCACTTCACTCTACCCCCTGCCAGCCAAATCTTAACAGACGCATCAGATTATGCCTGGGGGGCCGACATGGCAGGAAGATGCATTCAGAGCATATGGGCACCAAATCAAATGCATCTACATATCAACCAGAAAGAGATGCTAGCTGTTCAAAATGCCCTAACAGCCTTCAAGGACTTACTTCATCCAGGACAACTACTGATAAAGAATGGACAACACCACAGTCATGTGGTATATATCATGTGGTATATAAACAAGGAAGGGGGCACACACTCCTACCCCCTTTGCAGATTAGCCATGGCACTGTGGAACACAGCTTTGACTACCAAATACATCTTTAAGCTCAATTCCTGCCAGGAAAACAAAACACTCTGGCAGATGATTTAAGCAGAAACCTTATAGATCCTCACAAGTGGAAACTAAATCCACAAGTCTTCAGCATTATAACAGAGAAATGGAGGAGCCCAGACATAGTTTTGAGGAGAGGCAAATAGATCTATCAACTGAAAAGATTCTGCACAAGGACTTACCACAGGCAAGCATGGAAAGTGGACGCCCTATCCTTAAGTTCGAAAAAACAGTTTACGCCTTTCCTCTTCTGCCTCTTCTCCCCAAGGTCCTCCTAAAAGTCAGACAAGAGAAACCAAAGATAATACTAATTGCCCCGGACTGGCCCTGCCAATACTGGTACCCAATCCTAAGGAACTTGTCTCAATACCCAGCTTGGACCTTGCCTCAAAGACCACAATTACTTTCCCAGCAAAACAATCAGATCCTGTACAATCAACTACAGACTCTGAACCTGGCAGCATGGCTGATCATGTAGTCATACAAACAACTCCTCTCAGTACTAGAAAATCTTATGCTGACAAATGGAAGAGATTCTGTGCTGGGAATCAAGCACAAGGAACTGATACAGCAGAACCAAATATTCCTCAGATATTGCAATACTTAACTGTGATGCTTGACAAGGGCCTATCTTTCTCATCAGTTAAAATCCATGCCTTTGCCATTTCGGCTCATTACAATATAGAGCCACCAATCTTTTCTCATCCTTTACTAAAGCAGTATCTTAGAGGAGCCAAAGATTTAAGGCCTCCTAGACGTTCACCATTGCCTGCATGGGACCTCAATTATGTGTTGGAAAAGCTCACCCTGCCTCCATTTGAACCAGCTGCTACCGCTGATATAAAGTTCTTATCATGAAAAACAGCTCTGCTACTAGCAATTACTTCAGCAAGAAGAGTTTCAGAGCTACAGCCCCTCATGGCTGTAGAGCCTTTTATCATATTTTACCCAGACAGGGCATCTCTGAGGACAAATCCTACTTTTATGCCTAATGTTGTTTCCAGTGTGGCTCTTAACCAAACAATTAATCTGCCAACCATTTATCCAAATCCGCAGAACAAGGGGGAGAGAATTCTGCATTCCTTGGACGTACACAGACAGTTAAGATTCTACTTAAGCAGGACTAAAGCTCTAAGAAAAACTGAGCAATTACTAGTGATATATGCTGCAGGATCAGAAGGCAAGGCTATATCAAAGCAGACAACTTCAAAGTGGATAAGCCACTGCATCCGTTTCTGCTATTTACACCATGGTAAATCTATGCCCAAGGGCATTAGGTCTCATTCCACCAGAGCTGCAGCTACTTCATCAGCCTTTCTAAGGGGAGTACCAACCAAAGACCTTCTAGAGGCTGCTACTTGGAGTTCTTTTCACACCTTTACAAAGCATTATCATTTGCGCCTCTACTCTAAATCCAAGGCCGGCTTTGCCACTGCTGTTCTGCAGGGCCTTATAGCCGCTCCTAATGCTGTTTAGCTCCAGCCTCCCAATCATAGCTTTGGGATTCTACCCAAATGTAATGACTGCAACAGTGAAACACGAAGAACATAGTACAGTTGTGTACACTTACCATAAATGTAGATGTTCAAGTGTATTCACTGTTGCAGTCCAGGTTACCCTCCCGCCATCCCCGTCATTCTGGAGTTTTTCTTTCCTTCACTATCTTCTACAAACCTATGTGGTGTATTTGCTTGTAGATTAAGGTAAAGTTTATATTGATGCATATGTGTGTATGTATATATATATATATATATATATATATTTGCTATCTTTTTGGGGGCACCTGACATCGGGGGCAAGAAAAACTAAAGAAAATGGCGTTGGCTGCATGTTTTATACCCCTGACGTCATGGAAGAGGAGACGGCAACCGACGCAGGACCCAAGACTTTGGAATTCAGGCCGACTGAGGGCAACCTGCCAGCAGATTATCCAAATATAATGACTGCAACAGTGAATACACTTGAACATCTACATTTATGTAAGTGTACACAACTGTACTTTTCCCCGAAAGAAAAATCCTCAGGAGGGGAAGCAGAGGGAATGGAGTCCTCTGCATCTGAATCTTCATAAGTAGATAAGGGCAAATCCAGATCATCAGAAGAATCAGAAAAAACAGAATCCTGGTCAGAAGTTTCATAATCAACTTGAGTCCTAGGCCTCTTAGATGGGGGGTTGGCTACCCCTGATTAGAGTTATTAGACCTTCAGCCATTCTTATCAATTGTTTTTTAGGCATAGAGGACTGAGAATGTGGCCAGAGCGTCAGTTTTTTAGGCATGGTTTGAGATTTAGGCCTAAGTAAAGAAGATGGCGTCGGTTTAATATGCAGATCCGTAGACCTTGAATACACCCTTAAAAGTCGGTGCCTGCACAGCGACTCCGGACCCATCCAAGGTAGAGACATCCACGGGTTCCATAATTGAAGCATCTCGCGGCATACCGGACTTTGAATGGGTCTCAGTAGAGGCCTGCGAATCAGAAATAGCGGGTATCAGGGGCTGCGAAAGCTCCTTATTGAGTACTGGTGGCTGGCTTAGGAGAAGTGTCGTTGGCAGTTTTGGACCTCGGCGGCCTGTCTCTGTCTTTATTTTTGTGTTTTTTTGGAATCCCGGTAGTCGGATGGCTAACCGACGACATTTCTGGATAATTAAACCGAGAACCAAAATATTTAGAGGTGAAAATATGCAGACGACTGATAGTGCTTATTAAATAAAGCACAAAACCGACAGCAAGGTAAGTCGTGGTCAGAGCCTAAGCAAGGAATACAGTACGAATGAAAATCTTTGCGGTATTTGCTTTCCACAAGTAATGCAATTATTAACTTTTACTGACATCAGTAAAGAGTAAGAAAAAGTTTCCCCAATGGGGTACTTAGCTTTAGTTGAAGACTTCGGTTCTGAAACTCGAAAACGAAAATTTCATGAGTCGGCCATCCGGCACTTGCGAACTGCTTCTGCTTCGGGCACCGCACGGCAAGAAAGACTGATGTAATGGTGTCAGCTGCATGTTTTATACCCCTGACGACCTGACGTAATGGAAGAAGGGACAGCAACCGAAGCAGGACCCAAGACTTTGTTAATCAGGCTGACTGAGGGCTACCTGCAAGCAGATAACCCCAAATGTAATGACTGCAACAGTGAATACTCGAACATCTACATTTATGGTAAGTATACACAACTGTACTTTCTGAATATAGTTTCCCAGGGCTACAGATTCCACTTCCACTCCCTACCAACCCCAAACGGTTGTCCAAACCTACCCCCAAATCAGTGGGCGGAGGCCCAACACCATGTTTTCTCTTCTAATTATCAGGGCTATTCAACCAGTCCCAGCAGAACAAAGGGGACAAGGTTTTTATTCAGAACTTTTCCTGGTACCCAGAAAAGACCGCTCCTGGCGTCCTACCCTGGACCTCTCTATTCTAAACACCTTTCAGGTTATCCCAAAATTCAAAATGCTAACACTTCAACAGCTTCTTCCTATGCTAGGCAAAAATGCCTGGTTGGCAATCTTAGACTTAAAGGAAGCTTGCAGGAAATACGTACGCTTCAGGGCAGGCTCCATTTGGCTTATCTACTGCACCCAGGGTATTCACAAAGTGTCTAGCTCCAGCCATTGCATTTTGCAGGCAGAGAAATATTCAAATATACCCATATTTGGGCGATTGTCTGATTCAGGCAGAAAGCCAGGACTTGCTTTTACAACATATGGCATTTGTAAAGAAACTTTTAACCTCTCTGGGGTACACCATAAACGAAAAGAAATCTCTCTTAATACCTGGTCAACAAATTGTATTCCTGGGAGCAAGCTTCAACACAACTTCCCAGATGGCTTTCCTCACTCTGGAGAAACAAGTTTATTTGACAACCTACTTCAAACTATTGGCCACAAAACCCCAGCTATCTGCAAGGAAAATTCTGCAAGCCCTGGGGTTCATGGCCTCTTACATTTTACTATTTCCATATGCAAGACTGCATATGAGGAAACTACAATGGTATCTAAAAAGCCTATGGTGCCAACATTCTCAGGACCTGGAATCAATGATTCCTATCATTCCTTGTATAAAGACAAGAGTTCTTTGGTGGGCAGAGGCCTGCTTCCACAACAGGGGCCTCCCTTTCACTCTAGCCCCTGCCGCCCAAACCCTAACAACAGACACATCAGACTATGCATGGGGGGCTCACTTGGCAGGGCAGTGCATTCAGGGCAAATGGAACCCAATACAGATGCACCCGCATATCAACTAAAAAGAAATGTTAGCTGTACAGAATTCTTTGACAGCCTTCATAGACCACATTCTTCCTGGACAACTATTGGTGGACAGACAGACAACACTACAGTTATGTGGCACATAAACAAGCGGGGGGAACCCACTCGTACCCTCTCTTCAGAATGGCTATGGCTCTGTGGAGCACAGCCTTGAGCTACTAAGTGCACCTACAAGCTCATTTCCTGCCAGGCAAGCTAAATTCACTGGCAGATGACTTAAGCAGAAATCTCATGGACCCACACGAATGGAAACTGGAACCAAAAATACTCAACCTCTTGAGGAACAAATGGGGGACTCCAGAGGTAGACCTGTTTGCCTCCCTTCAGAACTACCAATTGGAAAATTTTTGCACAAGTACTCTCCACAGTCAAGCTTAAAAAGTTGATGCCCTGTCCTTTACCTGGGAAAGCCTCTCGATTTATGCCTTTCCCCTTCTGCCTCTCCTCTCGAAGGTTCTGCTAAATATCAAACAGGACAAGGCAAGGACAATACTGATTGCACCAGTCTGGCTGTGCCAGCACTGGGTAACCCCCTCTTGCGCAGTGTCACACTACTGGATCCATGGTACTTGCCTCAGACCCCTTCCCTGCAGGCCGGCCAGATTCTGCACCCTCTGCATCAAACCATGAACCTTGCAGTCTGGCTAATTCCTTGAGCTCTCCAACATTCTGGAGGCAAGGAGGCCTAGTACTAGAAAATCCTAATCTGAAAAGTGGAAAAGATACTGTTCCTGGAGCCAGACTCTTGGAATGGACACAACGGTGCCCAGCTTACCTCATATTCTTCAGTACTTAACATAAATGCTCCACAATGGCCTATCTTTCTCGTCACATGCCTCTGCCATTTCAGCTCATTATAATACTGAGCCACCCCTCTTCTAAAACAGTTCCTTAGAGGGGCCAAACATTTAAGACACCCAAGAGAGCCCCTACTCCAGCCTGGGACCTTAACTTTGTATTGGAAAAGCTCACTCTCCCTCCCTTTGAGCCAGCTGCAACAGCAGAGTTGAAATTCCTTTCTTGGAAAACAGCATTCCTTCTAGCAATCACTTCAGCTAGAAGAGTGTCTGAATTACAGGCCCTCATAGCAGTGGAAACCTTCATTATCTTCCATGCAGACAGGGTTTCCCTCAGGACCAGTCCTTCCTTTATGCCCAAGGTGGTGTCTAGTTTGGCCCTAAATCAGTCCATTCACTTGCCTACTTTCTTCCCTAATCCACAAAACAAAGGAGAATAAATGCTGCACACTCTGGATGTACACAGACAACTTAGATGTTACTTGGACAGGACTAAGCCTCTCAGAAAATCTGAACAGCTGCTAGTTGGCTTTGCTGAAGGGGCAGAGGGGAAGGCCATTTCAAAGCAAACCATTTCCACACGGATAGCCCATTGCATTAATTTCTGCTACAAGCACCATGGAAAACGTACCCACAGGGGATAAGATCACATTTCACCAGGGCTGCATCTCCCTCTGCAGCCTTTCTCAGAGGAGTCCCTACCAAGGACATCCTAGAAGCTGCTACGTGGAGCTCTGTACATCCCTTCACCAAGCATTACCACATGCCTCCCTTTTTTTTAAATCCAGAGCTGGTTTTGCCACTGCAGTCTTGCAGGGCATAATAGCTGGCCCTAATACTCCAACTTCCTCCTCCCTTCCTTAGCTTTGGGAATCAACCCAAATGTGATGACTGCAACAGTGAAACACGAAGAACATAGTACAGTTGTGTACACTTACCATAAATGTAGATGTTCAAGTGTATTCACTGTTGCAGTCATTACTCTTGGGTTATCCTGCTGGCAGGCTACCCTCAGTAGGCCAGAATTCCAAAGTCTAGGTCCGGCGTCGGTTGCTGTCGCCTCTTCCCTGACGTCAGTGCGCCAGGGGTATAAAAGATGCAGCCGATGCCATTTTCTTCAGTCTTTCTTGCCGCGCGGTGCCCAAAGCAAAAGCAGTTCGCAAGTGCCGGTCAGCCGACTTCTGAGATTTTCTAATCCGAATTTCTGAACCGAAGTCTTCATTAAAGCTAAGTACCCCGTTGGGGAAACTTTTTTCTTGCTCCAGACCGATGTCAGAAAAAGTTAACAATTGTATTTCTTGTGGGAAGCAAATACCTCATAAGGATTTTCACTCTTACTGTATTCCTTGCCTAGGCCCTGATCACAACGTTGCTAGCTGTCGGTTTTGTGCTAGATTTAACCAACGCACTATCAAGCATCGGTTCGATTTTGCATTTCATTACTTTGGCCGAAGATTTAATTATATAATGCCGTCAGACCAGCTGACAACCGGAGTTTACAAAAAACGCAAGGACAAAGAAAAGGATAGGTATCCGAGGTCCATAACCGACGACAAAGCCTCTGCTAGGCCAGTCGCCGGTTTTCAGTGAGGCGCTTTCGCAGCCGCTGG
Source organism: Protopterus annectens (assembly GCF_019279795.1). Classification (NCBI taxonomy): domain Eukaryota; kingdom Metazoa; phylum Chordata; order Ceratodontiformes; family Protopteridae; genus Protopterus; species Protopterus annectens. The sequence continues at coordinate 666,775,183 of NC_056751.1, read as the reverse complement.
CACCCGCTACCTCAGAGCCACAGGCCGCTTCCGACTCCCACGTGGAGCCGACTGGGACTCTGGAAACTCAAGGTATTGGACACTCGGAAATCATTCCCTCAGATTGTCCGGAGCCGCTGAGCAGGCATCGGCTTCTGAGTGTGTCTTCAGACCTACACAACTATATAGTAAGCCATCTTCAGCTTCAAAGACAAAGACTAAAGCAGCTCTAAAGACAAAGAAACAAGTACAGCATTCTCATTCTCAGACTTCCATGCCTAAAAAAGAGATGCTCAAAATGGCCGAAGACCTAATTAGTTTGATCAGGGGCTCCCATCCCCCTCTTGATAAGAGGCCTAGGCAAGAAACAGAGTATGATTCTTCTGATCAGGTTTCTAGTTCCTCTGATTCCTCTTCTGAACAGGATTACTCCATGCTTCCCTATGAGAATTCTGATGCTGAAGAATCCGTTCCTTCAGCCTCTCCTCCTGAGGATTATTCTTTTGGGGAAACCCTGCATACCATGAAGGAGCATTTCCACTGGGAGAGACGAGATTATTCTGAATGTAATAAAAGGCTCAGAGACTTTCTGCTACTTCCTCAGCACAGACCCCTTGCTATTCCACCTGTTCTGGATATTGTAGATGATGTATTTTCAGAGTCCGGCCTGTCCCCTGACTCTTTACCCCCTGCACCTGCTAAGCCAGACGAGTACTACAGGGTCCCGGATTCTCATCAATTCCTATATAAAAACCCCACTGCTGACCCAAAAACTATATCTTCATAGGTTCATAGGTTGGTACTCGGCTATCAGCCCTAGAGCCTATACAAGCCTAGCCATAACAATTCCCTGGCTATTTCTTCCCATATTATTTACTTTCCTGGACCCCTGTCTAGCAGGGCGACTGACGTGATCCCTGGGGTGAATTCCCTTTCTCCCATCCAATCGTCAAGGTTCCTCTTGAAGATGTCCAAAGAGGCACTCTGCTTGACATGTATGGGCAATCTATTCCAGAGTCTGGGGAGTCTCTGGGTCAGGAACCTATCCCCCCAGCATGTTTTGTTTATTGTGATGACAAGGTTTAGATCCCTGGACCGTGTAGCTCTGAGGGATTGGGATTTCTTTAAGTGTAGCATGTCCAACAGCTCTGGGTTTGACATGGCCTTGTATGTTAAGCAGAGATCACCTCTGAGTAGACAATATGCGACAGAGTATAGCTGGAGTTTTTAAAGCGGTCAGCGAGGGCATCTGCTTTAGGCCTGTGATTCTTTTAGTGAGGTATTTCTGAGGCCTTTCCAGTTGTTGCAGATGTCTTGAGAGGTACATACCAAATGGGCATTGTATTCTATAATGGGTCTAATGAGGGATGAGTACAGTCGGACAATGACCTCCTTTTTTCTGGATGAAAAGCCCTTTGTGATGAGGTGTGCCACATAGAAGGATTTCCTGACTGTTGTGGCGATGTGGTTATCGAAGGTGAGACCACTGTCCACCTGTGTCCCTAAGTCTCTTATCACACTTTCTGTGTTTAGTGTACTGCCACCTATATGGTAATTCATGGATACATGTTTTTTCCCAAAGGGGATAACAATACATTTCTTGGCATTGAGCTTGAGCCCATGGCTCTGGCACCAAGTATCTGTTTCTGTAAGGCCCTTTTGTAGAGTATCCACATCATTTGGGGATTCAATAATGGCTCCCAGTTTGCAGTCATCTGCAAACTTTGTTAGCCAGAGTCCCTTAGTGTTGACCTGTACTTCAGAGAAGTAGATGCCAAACAAGAGCAGCCCCAGGAATCTGAACCCTGAGGTACTCCACTTGTCACTTGTCTGGAGCTGGATTTGGAGTCGGCTACTTTTACAGTGTGGGTTCTATCAGTAAGCCATTTAGCAACCCATTGGGTGACATAGGGATTAATGCCCAACTTAGTAAGTTTATCTATGATTCCAGAGTGGGGGATGGTGTCAAAGGCCTTGGCAAGGTCTAGATAGGTTGTGTGGACCACCTTACCCTTGTCCATGGCTCTGGAGACTGATTCAAAGAAGTCAATCAGGTTCAGGAGACAAGATAGGCCCTTCACAAACCCAAACTGGGTGGGGTCCAGTGTTTGAAGGTTCCACTGCAAAAAACCCTGTCCCCTCTGATAGGGATTCTAGGCCTCTAGACAGATGGGGTAAAAAGTCTACACTTCTGCTACCCTGGCTGTAAGGGCTTTAAATTGTCAGTTTCATATGCTTAAATATCAGCAATATTTAATGTCACTGCTTAAACAGAAATTGTTGACAAATACTGAATGTTCAGAGAACAACGAATTGCAGGATTTATTGCATGCAGCTGAACAAGTGGGAAAGCATACTTTGCAATGTGGTTATGATTCACTAGAGGCCTCTTGCAGGGCCGCTGTTACAGGTTCTGTTATTAGAAGGCATGCTTGGTTAAAGGAACAGACTCTGCCTGATCATGTTAAAGCAAAATTATTAGATGCACCATTACAGCATGATACTTTGTTTGGTACTAAAGCAGAAGAGGTGTTGAAAAAAATGGAGGATAAAGCAAAATCCATGCAGACAGTCAAGGATTTCTTACAGGTACAGCCACCCAGGTTTAGCATGATCTGGCCCTCTAAAAATTGGTCCTTTCCAGTGTCAGACAGACTACAAAGAGGCAGATTCAGGCATCCCAGAGGCAGATCTCAGCCCCAAGGCTCATACAGGCCTAAACAACGGGGTGCTCCTACCTCCAAAAGCGGAGAAGACAAATCACAACCTTACAGGAAACAGTCCCAATGACTTTCCTCTACCAGATCCAAGCACTTTTCTTTTGGCAGCCCCCTTAGGGGGGAAACTAGCACTTCTTTCATCAAATTGGCAAATGGTTACCCAAGACAAATGGGTCCTGAACATAGTGTCCCAAGGCTACAGGTTCCATTTTTACACCCTACCAACGTCAAAAGGTATGCCAAACCTGCCACACAATCAATGGGCAGAGGCACAAAAACAAATTACAGCCCTCATGGACATGAGGGCCTTTCAGCAAGTACCACAACAAGAGCACGGGCAAGGATTTTACTCCAGACTTTTTCTAGTACCCAGGACAAAACCTGGAGACCAATACTGGACCTGTCAATTTTAAATACGTTTCTGGAAGTTCCAAAATTCAAGACGTTGACTCTACAGCAGCCACTGCCCATGCTGGGTAAGAAGGCTTGGCTCGTAACTTTGGACCTAAAAGGCATACCTGCATGTCCCAATCAGACAATCTTGCAGAAGATACCTCAGATTCATAGCTGGCTCAATGCATTACCAATTCTCTGCACTGTCCTTTGGCTTATCTACTGCGCCCAGGGTCTTCACAAAATGCCTGGTACCAGTAATTGCATTTTGCAGACAAAAAGGAATTTGAATATATCCCTATTGGATGACTGCCTAATTCAAGTAGAGAACAAAGACATTCTTCTAAAGCATCTGGTGTTTGTAAAAAGATCACTAATTGGCTTAGGGTACACAGTAAAAGGAAAGAAATCAAAACTAGTGCCCTCTCAAGAGATAATATTCCTGGGTGCAAGCTTAAATACAACTGCCCAGATGGCTTATCTCACGCCAGACAAACAAAAGCAACTGAATTCTTACTTCAAGAAATTGGCAACAAAAACCCACCTATCTGCAAGGAAAATCCTTCAGGCCTTGGGTTTCATGGCATCCTGCATTCTACTAATTCCATATGCCAGACTGCATGTGAGGAAACTACAATGGTATCTAAAAAGTGTTTGGACTCAGCATTGCCACAGCTTGGAGACAGTAATTGCACTCATTCCCTGCCTGCAACAGGAGTTTTGTTGGTGGGCAGAAGCCTGTCACCACAACAAGGGTCTGCCGTTCAGCTTCCCCACAGCCAGACAGACACTGACAATGGATGCATCAGATTATGCCGGGGGGGGGGGGTGCCCATGTGGCAGGAAAATGTATTCAGGGCACATGGTCTGCAATCCAGATGCATCTTCACATCAATCAAAAAGAGATGCTACCTGTTCAAAATGCCCTGCCAGCCTTCAAGGACCTGCGTCATCCAGGACAGTTACTGATAAAGACAGACAACACTACGGTCATGTGGTACATAAACAAGCAGGGAGGTACACATTCGTACCCCCTCTGCAGATAAGCAATGACCTTATGGGACACACCATTGGCTTTTCAAGTTCACCTGCAAGCACAATTCCTGCCAGGAAAAACAAATTCTCTGGCTGACGAACTAAGCAGAAAACCTCATGGATCCCCACGAATGAAAACTGGATCCACAAGTCTTCAGCATGATAATAAGGAAATGGGGATGCCCAGACATAGATCTATTTGCCTCCCCTCACAACTGCCAATTGCAGAGATTTTGCACAAGGATTTATCACAAGCAAACATGGAAAGTGGACGTCCTATCCTTCAGCTGGAAAAATCTAATGGTATATACTTTTCCCCCACAGCCTCTCCTTCCCAGGGTACTCCTAAAGGTCAGACAAGAGAAGCCAAAAATGATACTGATTGCACCAAACTGGCCACGCCAGCACTGGTACCCAATCCTAAAGAGCTTGTGTCAAGGTCCAGCATGGATATTGCCTCAAACTTCTTACTTGCTGACCCAACAAAACAATCAGATCCTGCACAGCCAACTCAGGACCTTAAATTTGGCTGCATGCCGGATAATGTAGCCATTCAGAACACTCCTCTTTCAAAAGCTGTTAAGGATGTTTTCTTGGAGGCCAGGAAGCCCAGTACCAGAAAATCTTATGCAGAAAAATGGAAGAGATTCTGTGCTTGGAACCAGGAACAAGGCATTAACACATGTGTACCAAATATCCCTCAGATTTTACAATACCTAACTGAGATGCTGAACAAAGGCCTTTGTTTCTCATCAATTAAGATTCCTGCCTCTGCCATTTCAGCCCATTAGAATACGGAACCACCTATATTTTCTCATCCTTTAATAAGGCAGTACCTCAGAGGGGCCAAAAACATTAGGCCTCCAAGGAGAGCACCAATTCAGGCCTGGGACCTCAATTATGTTTTGGAAAAACTCACACTGCCTCCTTTCGAGCCAGCATCAACAGCCGATATAAAATTCTTATCCTGGAAAACAGCTCTGTTCCTAGCAATAACCTCTGCAAGGCGAGTCTCGGAGTTACAAGCACTCATGGCTGTGGAACCTTTCATCATTTTTCATCCAGACAGGGTTTCTCAGAGAACAAACCCTACATTTATGCCTAAGGTGGTGTCCAGTGTGGCCCTTAACCAAACCATTCACTTGCCAACCTTTTATCCTAATCCACAGAACAAGGGTGAGAAAATTCTGCATTCTTTGGACATACACAGGCAGTTACGCTTCTACTTGGACAGAACTAAAGCTTTCTGAAAGACTGAGCAACTTTTAGTGTCATACGCTGCAGGATCACAAGGAAAGGCTATCTCAAAACAGACTATTTCTAAATGGATAGGCCTTTGCATCCATTTCTGCTATTTTCAACATGGCAAATCAGTGCCTAAGGGCATTAGGCCTCCTTCCACCAGAGCAGCAGCCACTTCAGCAGTCTTCCTCAGAGGAGTACCAACCAAAGATATCTTGGAGGCTGCAACTTGGAGTTCAGTGCACACCTTCACAAAGCACTACCACTTACCTCTTTACTCTAAGTCCAGAGCAGGCTTTTCCACTGCAGTTCTGCAGGGCCTGATAGCCTCTCCTAATCCTATTTAGCCCAGCCACCCTTCCTCAGCTTTGGGATTCAACCCAAGAGTAATGACTGCAACAGTGAAACACGATGAGCATAGTACAGTTGTGTACCGACCGTAAATGTAGATGTTCGAGTGTATTCACTGTTGCAGTCCAGGTTACACACCCACGATCCCCCTTTTCTTTGCTGGGACTTATCTGCACTTCTCTATCCTATACAACCTATTTGGTGTATTTGCTTTTCGATAAAGAAAATGTTATTTTTGTGTATGCATTTTTATTGGCATATTTTTCAGCTTACCAATTTGGGGGCACCTAACATCTGGGGCAAGAAAAACTGAAGAAAATGGCGTCAGCTGCATCTTTCTATATCCCTGGCGCACTGACATCAGGGAAGAGGCGACAGCAACCAATGCCGGACCTAGACTTCGGAATTCTGGCCGACAGAGTAGCCTGCCAGCAGGATAACCCAAGAGTAATGACTACAACAGTGAATACACTCGAACATCTACATTTATGGTAGGTACACAACTGTACTTTACCCTCACTCCAGCCCCCTGACTTCTCTTGGCTCTACTTTTTCTTCTTGTTTGGTATATTTAAGATGTTCATCGTCTTACACTGCTGCAGTCATTACACTTGGGTTATCCTGCCGTCAGGCGGTTCCCCAGTCGGCCTGAGTTCCAAAGTCTTGGTCCGGTGTCAGTTGCTGTCGCCTCCTCCCTGACTTCAGTGCGACAGGGGTATATAAGATGCAGCCGATGCCATTTTCTTCAGTCTTTCTTGCCATGCGGTGCCCGAAGCAAAAGCAGTTCGCAAGTGCCGGTCGGCCGTCTCCTGAGATTGTCATTATGAATCCAGAACTGAAGTCTTCTACAAAGCTAAATACCCCATTGGGGAAACTTTTTCTTGCCTCAGACCGATGTCAGTAAAACTTAATAACTAAATTTTTTGTGGGAAGCAAATACCTGATAAGAATTTCCATTCCTATTGTATCCCATGCCTAGGCCCTAACCACGACGTCACTGGTTGTCGGTTTTGTGCAAGGTTTAACAAGCGCATTATTAAACGTCTGTTTGATTTTGCCCGACATTATTTTGGTAGAAAATTCAATTATACCATGCCATCGAAACTTCAGACCGGAATACACAAAAAGCGCAAAGACAAGGATAGGCATCCGAGGCCCAAAACTGATGACGAAGCTTCTTCTAGGCCAGTCGCCGGTTCTCCGGTTTTCAGCGAGGTGCCTTCGCAGCCCCTGACGACCGCTTCTGTAGAACCACAAGCCGCCTCTGACTCCCACGTGGAGATGGCTGGGCCTTCGGATGCACAAGTTCTTCAGCCTACCAAAACTAACCTTTCAGAGGTATCCGCAGTAGCTGAGCAACCCACAGCTACAGAGGGTGTCTTCAGACCTACTCAGTTAAGCATTAAAACCTCAGCTAAGTTTAAGCCTCCTTTAAAGTCAAAGAAACAAATACAGCATTCTCCAGGACAGGCCTCCATGCCTAAGAAACAAATTCTCAAAATGGCTGAAGACCTAATCACTCTGATCAGGGGGTCTCATCCCCCTCCTGATAAAAGACCTAGACAGGATGCAGACTATGACTCATTTGACGAGGTGTCCATCTCCTCTGATTCATCCTCAGACCTAGGATACTCTTTACCCCCTTATGAGGATTCTGATGCTGAGGAATCAATTCCATCAGCCTCACCGCCTGAGGACTATTCCTTTGGGGAAACCCTACATACCATGAGGGAGCATTTCCACTGGGAAGGCCAGGATTATTCAGAATCCAAGAAAAGGCTCAGAGACTTCCTTTTATTACCTCAACACAGACCCTTTGCTATTCTGCCAGTGTTAGATATTGTGGATGATGTGTATACTGAATCCAGCTTAAATCCTGATTCCTTACCTCCAGCCCCTGTTAAACCTGACAGCTACTACAGAGTCCCTGACCCACATACATTTCTGTATAAAAGCCCTGTAACTGACCCTGAAACTATTTCTCAGGGACCCAAAGGAGTTAATGCTTCATTAGCCAAGAATCCAGTTCCCTCTGACAGAGATTCCAGAGCATTAAACAGATGGGGAAAGAAAGTATATACGTCTGCAACTTTAGCAATGAGAGCCTTAAATTGCCAGTTTCACATGCTAAAATATCAGCAATTTTTACTGTCTCAGTTAAAACAAAAAATGCTTCCAGAATCAGATCCTCCTAATTTTAAAGGAATGCAGGATTTATTGCATGCAGCTGAACAAGTGGGAAAGCATACTTTGCAATGTGGTTTTGATTCTCTAGAGGCCTCCTGCAGAGCAGCAGTTACAGGCTCTGTCATTAGAAGACATGCTTGGTTAAAAGAACATACGTTACCAGATCATGTTAAAGCAAAATTATTGGATGCACCTTTGCAGCAGGATGTGTTATTTGGAGTTAAGGCAGAAGAGGTATTAAAGAAAATGGAGGATAAGGCAAAATCTATGCAAACGGTGAAGGATTTCTTACAGGTTCAGCCTCCTAGATTTAGCAAAAACTGGCCAACTAAGAATTGGTCCTTTCCAATTACAGACAGACCTCAAAGGGGAAGATACAGACATCCAAGAGGTAGAGGTCAGACACAAGGTCCTTACAGGCCTCGACAATAGGTTGCATCAGGCCAGAAAGAAGGGGAAGACAGGCCCCAACCATATAAAAAGCAGCTCCAATGACTTCCCACTACAGCTGCCAAACAAATCCTTCTTGGCAGTCCCTTTAGGAGGAAAACTGGCACTCTTCTACCACAATTAGCAAATGATCACCAAAGACAAATGGGTTCTCAACATTGTATTTTAAGGTTACAATTTCCACTTTCACACACTGCCAAGGTTAAAAGGAATGCCAAATCTGCCACCAAATCAATAGGCAGAGGCTCAAAAACAAATTACAGCACTCATGGCTATGAGAGCTATTCAAAAGGTACCATCACAGGAGCAAGGACAAGGATTTTACTCTAGATTCTTTCTGGTACCCAGAAAGGACAAAGCCTGGAGGCCCATTCTGGATCTTTCTTCTCTAAACACTTACCTGGATTTTCCGAAATTCAAAATGTTAACTTTACAGCAGCTTCTTCCCATGCTGGGCAAGAAAGCTTGGCTCGTGACTTTGGACCTCAAAGAGGCATACCTGCATGTCTCATCAGACAAAATTGCAGAAGATACCTCAGATTCATAGCTGGTTCAATGCACTACCAATTCTCTGCACTGCCCTTTGGCTTATCTACTGCGCCCAGGGTCTTCACAAAGTGCCTGGCACCAGTAATTGCATTTTTCAGACAGAAAGGAGTTCAAATTTATCTGTACCTGGACGACTGCCTGATTCAAGCAGAGAGCAAGGACATTCTTCTACAGCATCTGGCGTTTGTAAAAAAGTTAAGTTGCCTGGGGTACACAGTAAACGAAAAGAAATCAAAACTAGTGTCCTCACAAGAGATTATATTCTTGGGTGCCAGCTTGAACACAACGGCCCAGATGGCTTATCTCACGCCAGACAAACAAGGACAACGAACTCAATACTTTCAATTGATGGCAACAAAGACCCAACTCCCTGCAAGAAAAATTCTGAAGGCCTTGGGTTACATCCTGCATGCTACTAATTCCATATGCCAGACTGCATATGAGGAAACTACAATGGTGCCTAAAGAATGTATGGTTTCAACACTGTCAAAGTTTGAAAACAGTTACACCACTAATACCTTGCCTTCAACAGGAGTTTAAGTGGTGGGCTCAAGCTTGTCACCTCAACAAGGGACAGCCTTTTACACAACCCACAGCCAGGCAAGCACTGACAACAGATGCATCGGATTATGCCTGGGGAGCACACATGGCAGGCAAATGTATTCAGGGCACGTGGCCCGCAGAACAAAGGCATCTTCACATCAATCAAAAAGAGATGCTAGCTGTACAAAATGCCCTTATAGCTTTCAAGGACCTGCTGCTTCCAGGACAACAAGTACTAAAGACAGACAACACCACAGTTATGTGGTACATAAACAAGCAAGGGGGCACTCACTCCTACCCCCTATGCAGACAAGCTATGACCTTGTGGAACAGAGCTATAAACCTTCAAGTTCATCTGCAAGCACAATTCCTGCCAGGAGAGAAAAACACACTGGCAGACGACTTAAGCAGAAACATCATGGATCCCCACGAATGGGAGTTGAATCCACAAATATTCAGAATGATAACACAGAAATGGTGGAGCCCGGACATAGATCTGTTTGCATCCACAATAAACTGCCAGCTACAAAAATTCTGCACAAGGAGTTACCATCCACAAGCATGGAAAGTGGATGCCCTCTCATTCAGCTGGAAGAACCTACAAGTATACGCTTTCCCACCACTACCTCTCCTCCCAAAGGTACTCATAAAAGCCAGGCAGGAAGAGCCAAAGATGATCCTGATTGCACCAGACTGGCCACGCCAGCACTGGTACCCAATCTTAAGGAGCTTAGCACAAGAACCACCCTGGATTTTGCCTCATATCCCACATCTGCTGACTCAGCACAACAAACAAATACTACACAGCCAGCTAAAGACCTTAAACCTAGCTGCATGGAAGATTCCTTAGTCAAGCAAGCAATGCCTCTCTCCAAAGCCGTTATGGATGTCATTCTGGAGGCCAGAAGGCCTAGTACCAGGAAAGCCTACTCGGATAAATGGAAGAGATTCTGTGCCTGGAACCAAGCTCACAGCCTTGACCCTTTTGTCCCAAACATTCCTCAGATACTACAATACTTAACCGAGATGCTGGACAAAGGACTCTCCTTCTCATCCATCAAGATCCACGCCTCTGCCATCTCTGCTCATTACAACACAGATCCACCAATTTTCTCTAATCCTCTGTTAAAACAGTATCTCAGAGGGGATAAAAACATAAGACCGCCCCGTAGAGCACCTACTCACACTTGGGACCTCAACTTTGTTTTGGAGAAGCTAACTTTACCTCCTTTTGAGCCAGCCAACACAGCAGAATTAAAATATATCTCTTGGAAAACTGCTCTGCTCCTGGCAATAACATCAGCACGAAGAGTTTCAGAATTTCACCAGTGGGAGTGGGAAGCCTTGAGCAGCCTATCTGTCCCTGAAGGAAGTGACTTCAGCACAAGAGCTGTAGTAATTGGTTGTTATGGACCATTTCTAGCTCTTCTCAAGTTCCCTGTTTAAAATCCGCCTCAGAGCGTTTTTTTCTGGCTGTACTACTCAGAGACAGCTCCACGTGGTCCTGCAGAGTGGTCCTAGCTACAGAGAACTGAGAAAAGCGACTACTTTCCAGATTTAAGTATTTTTTTTCTGTTTTTTACGTGGAATACCTTCTCTTGCTTATTTTAAACAAGCTTATACTGTTTTTCTAACTGTTTGCTGCATTTTATAGTATCTGCACTTAAAAGTTTACCTGGTCGAAAATTAATCGAAAATCTGTGTTTGTTTGTTTAATTTAACTTTTGAGGCTGCCCACTAAAGTGTGCTAGCCTGTGTAACTGATTTATTGCTGCCTTCTGTATTTCTGAGTGTTTTCTATCTAAAAACAAAAAAAAAATCCTTGTTTTCCCACCTCTCCTCGACTAGTTTAGACCAGTTTACAGGCTTTGCTGTATTCTGGGCTGTGGTGTAGTTCCTGCGTTGTCCATTACCTTACTTGGATAAGAAGGAAGTTTATTTACTCACCAGTGGGAGTGGAGAGCCTTGAGCAGCCTATCTGTCCCTGAAGGAAGTGACCTCAGCATAAGAGCTGTAGTAATTGGTTGATGTCCTTCAAGGATGCATCTGCAGTCTTTACAAATGGGTTGTCCTGTCGTCAGGCAGCCCTTCGGTCGGCCGGATTCCAAAGTCTGGGTCTGGCTTCGGCTGGTGTCGCACTTCACCCGACGTCATTGTGGCAGTTATTCGAGTATAAAGGCATCAGCCGACGCCATTTTCTCCAGTCTTTCTTGCCGCGTGGCGCCTGAAGCAGAAGCTGTTCGCAAGTGCCGGTCGGTCAGATCCAGATTTTACTACTACCGAATACTACTTCGAAGACTTCTATAAAGCTAAGTACCCCGTTGGGGACTCTTTCTTGCCTCAGCCGATGTCAGAGAAAGTTAATAACTGTTTATCTTGTGGGAAACAAATACCTCATAAAGATTTCCACTCCTATTGCATACATTGTTTAGGCCCAGACCACGACGTAGCAGCTTGTTTAGCCTGTGCTTCTTTTAACCGAAGGACGCTTAGACGTCGGTCGGACTTTGCTGAACAGATTTTCGGCTCCGATTTTGCCTACATTATGCCGTCGGATCCTCCGACTACGCAAATTACCAAAAACGAAAGAAAGGACCGACACTCGCGGTCCGCGGTTTCGGCCGAAACCGCGGTCAAGCAAACCACGAGTGTCTCGGTTTCGGCCGAAACCGAGCAAGCGGTTCTTTCTTCAGCCGATAACTTGCCTTCTACCGAGGCCTCTTCTAACCTGGTAGAAACGGCTTCTGAAACCCAACCTTCTGTTGCGGTTTCACTGGATTTATCAGACACCATTCCCCTGGATGTCTCAACCCCTGCACGTGGAGCTGCTAGGCCTCCTCCAACTATGTCTATTAAGGCCTTTGCCAGGGCTAAAGCAGCCAAAGCATCAAAACCTGTGCCTGTCAAGCCCCCTTCTCACAGGCCCAGCACCAGCTCCCACATGCTTTCTTTGGCTGAGGATCTCATCTCTTTAATTCGTGGAGCCCAGCCTCATCCAGACAGGGCCTCTCTCCCTCCTCCAGAAAAGAGGCCTAGAGCAGAGCCCCCTGAGCCAGTAACCACAGATGATTCTTCTGATGACTCAGAACGTACAGATCCTCCTGAGGCTTCTTTTTCTCCTTACGAAGACTCTGATGCTGAAGAGTCCATCCCTTCAGCCTCTCCTCCTGAGGAATTTTCCTTTGGGGAAACCTTGCATGCTATGAGGGAACAATTTCAGTGGCAGGGCCAAGATTTCTCAGACTCTAGAAAAAGGCTTAGGACCTTTCTATATTTGCCACAGCATAGGCCTTTAGCTATACCTCCAGTTCTTTCTGTTGTTGATGATGCATTTAATGATGCTTGCACTGCTCCTGATTCTTTACCTCCGGCCCCTGCTAAGCCCGATAGGTACTACAGAGTCCCGGACACTCATCACCACTTATATAAGGCTCCTTTTGCAGATCCAGAGACTATCTCCCAGGGTCCTAAAACTGTAGCCGCTGCTTCTTCTAAAAACCCCCTCCCCTCTGTAAGGGAATCCAGGTCCTTAGAGAGATGGGGTAAAAAAGTTTACACCTCTGCTACTTTGTCAGCTAGAGCTTTGAACTGCCAATTTCGTATGATTCAATATCAAGAGTTTATGCTTGACCAGTTAACTAAAAAACTGTCCTCTGAAGAATCTTTAGATAAAAAGTATGTTTTAGAAATGGTACATAACATACAGCAGGTTAGTAACCATTCTTTAAAATGTGGCTATGATGCACTGGAGGCTTCCTTTAGATCAGCCATGACTGGCACAGTTATCAGGAGGCATGCATGGTTGAAAGAACAGGCATTACCAGACCATGTCAAATCTAAGCTTTTGGATGCACCTATGGACAAGGTCAATTTATTTGGTTCACCTGCACAGCAGGTACTAAAGATGGAAGAGAAAGCAAAATCTGTGCAAACAGTGAAAGATTTCTTACAAGTTCAACCTCCAAGGTTTAGCAGGAACTGGCCCTCCAAGAATTGGTCCTTTCCTGACTCCTCTAAGTCACAAAGAGTCAGTAATAGGCTCTAGAGGCAGAAACCAATCCAGAGGAGGTGCCTACAGGGGTCGCCAGTGGCAGGGTAACAACCAACGAGGCACGGATACAGCCACCACCACTACAACAACTCAATCACAGTGACTTGGCGGTGGCACCGCCTACCAGGGAACAACTAGAAGCACCCTTAGGCGGAAAGCTAACCTTATTTTCAAGAAACTGGCACTGCATTACAAGAGAAAAATGGATTTTGCAGACTATAGACCAAGGTTACAGGTTCCATTTCCATACTCTACCAGAAAAGAGAGGAATACCAAACATACCACCTACTCAAAGGACAGAAGCTCTAAAGCAAATATCTCTATTATTAAGAATGAGAGCTGTGGAAAAGGTACCATCTATGGAGCAAGGAAAGGGATTTTACCCCAGACTCTTCCTGGTACCAAGAAAAGAAAACAAATGGAGGCCTATTCTAGACCTGTCCGCTTTAAACACATTCCTCATTGTTCCAAAATTCAAAATGCTGACCCTACAGCAGCTTCTTCCCATGCTGGGCAAGGAGTCTTGGCTGGTAACTCTAGATCTCAAGGAGGCATACCTGCACGTCCCCATAAGACCAATTTGCAGAAGATACCTCATATTTCTTGCAGGATCAGAGCATTATCAATTCTCAGCATTGCCCTTTGGCTTATCTACTGCGCCCAGAGTGTTCATGAAATGCCTGGCATCAGTAATCGCTCATTGCAGACTTCAGGGGATTCAAATCTATCCCTACCTGGACGACTGCCTGATACAAGGGGACAGCAAAACAAACTAACAGAAGACTTACAAAGAGTCATCTACTTGCTGCAAGCCCTGGGATATACAGTCAATACAAAAAAGTCAAGGCTGATTCCATCCCAAAGAATAACCTTTCTGGGTGCAGAACTGGACACATCAAAACAAATGGCATTTCTAACTGCAGAAAGAAAGAGCAACTTCCTCTCTACTTCTTGGCATTAACAAAGCAGAACCATCTAACTGCAAGAAAAGTGCTGCAAGCTCTAGGCTTCATGGCATCCTGCATAATACTGGTCCCTCATGCCAGGCTGCATATGAGAAAGCTACAGTGGTACCTAAAGAATTTGTGGTCCCAGCACAAGCACAGCCTAGAAACCAAAATTCCAATGATCCCTTGCCTGAAACAGGAGTTCCTATGGTGGGCTCAGGCCTGCCAATCAAACACAGGATTGCCCTTCTGCAAAAGTCAACCCAGACAAACCATCACGACAGATGCCTCAGACCTCGGTTGGGGGGCACACATGCTGGGCAAGTGCACTCAAGGCCTATGGACTCAAGACCAGCTGCATCTGCACATAAATCTAAAAGAAATGATGGCAGTAAAATTGGCAATCCAGGCATTCAGACCTTTTCTCCAAGAAGGCCTGTTGATGATAAGGACAGACAACACCACAGTTATGTGGTACATCAACAAACAGGGAGGCACACACTCATACCCTCTATGCCGGCTGGCACTGGACCTATGGGATGTGGCTCTGAGCTACAACATTCAATTACAGGCAATTTATGTACCAGGAAGGAAAACATTCTAGCAGACATATTAAGCAGAACTACAACAGATGCCCACGAATGGATGCTGCATCCGGACATCTTCAAAACCATCACAAGAGAATGGGGATTACCACAAATAGACTTGTTTGCATCCCCATTCAATCACCAGTTGAAGAAATTCTGCACAAGGACTTACCACCCACTTGCTTGGAAGGTGGACTCCTCTCTTTCAGTTGGAAAAGCCTGACAGCATATGCATTCCCACCACTTCCTTTGATGCACAAGGTGCTTCTGAAGATCAAAGAGGAACGTCCGAGGATCATTCTGATAGCCCCAAACTGGCCAAGACAACATTGGTATCCTCTGCTGAGGAGCATGTCCCGGGAACAAATATGGACACTGCCTCTGATCCCATTACTGCTAACACAGAACAACTACAACATCCTGCATCCAAACCTAAAAACTCTGCAGCTAACTGCCTGGAACATTACATAACAGCAATTAACCCAAATTTATCCCAAAGGGTTAAAGACATAATCCTGGTGGCTCGTAGACCTTCAACAAGAAAGAATTATGCAGCAAAATGGAAAAGATATCTCATCTGGTGTACTGCAAAGGGGCAAGATGTGACACTGGTGAACATTGCCAACATCCTGGAGTACTTGGCGGAGCTCTACCATACAGGCCTGTCCTATTCCTCCATCAAGATATATGCATCAGCTATTTCAGCAGAATACAGCTTGGATCCTCCTGTCTTCTCGCATCCTCTGCTCAGACAGTTTCTGAGGGGAATTAAAAATGTAAAACCTCCCAGGAAACCTCCATTGCCAGCATGGGACTTGAACTTTGTGCTAGAAAAACTGACTCTTCCTCCTTTCGAACCAGCAGCAACAGCAGAATTACAATACTTATCCTGGAAGACTGCTTTCCTGCTAGCAATAACTTCAGCAAGAAGGGTCTCTGAACTATAGGCATTAATGGCAGTGCAACCCTTCCTGATCTTCCATCAAGATAGTGTCCATGAGAACAAATTCTACATTTATGCCTAAGGTGGTATCCAGAGTCTTTTTAAACCTGGCTATCCACCTTCCTACATTCTTCCCCAACCCACAGAACAGGGGAGAAAGGCTCTTACATACCTTGGATGTACACAGACAATTACGCTACTACCTGGACAGGACAAAAACCAATAGAAAAACTGACCAGCTTCTGGTAGCATATGCAACAGGAAAGGAAGGAAAACCAATTTCTAAACAGACAATCTCCAAATGGATAGGAAATTGCATTAGATTTTGTTACTCCTACCATGGAAAGAAAACTCCAGAGAACATCAGGCCTCACTCCACAAGGGCTACAGCCACTACCACAGCTTTCTTACGAGGAGTGGCTACCAAGGACATTATAGAGGCTGTGCTACTTGGACCTCCGTGCATACATTTGCCAAGCATTATAACTTACCTCTATACTCTAGATCCCGTGCTGGTTTTGCCACTGCTGTTTTGCAAGGGATCCTAACTACACCATAATTTTTCTCATTTCCTCCTCCCCTAGTTTAGCTATGGTATTCTACCCATTTGTAAAGACTGCAGATGCATCCTTGAAGGACATAGTACAGTTTTGTACCTACCATAAATGTAGATGTCCAAGAGGAATGCATCTGCAGTCAGGATTACCCACCCTCCTTCCCCTCTGAGGTACTCCTAGGGTATTTGCCAATCTTCAGCTAGCTTGGGGGGATCTATTATGGTGTATTTGTTTGTATATATGTACATACATGGTTATTTTGTGTGTTTGCTCTCTTCTATTTGGAAACTTTGGCATTTATCCAAATTTAGCCAGCCAAGAGGGCACCTGGCATCTGGCATCTGGGGCAAGAAACACTGAAGAAAATGGCGTCGGCTGATGCCTTTATACCCGAATAACTGCCGCAATGACGTCGGGTGAATTGCGACACCAGCCGAAGCCAGACCCAGACTTTGGAATCCGGCCGACCGAAGGGCTGCCTGACGACAGGACAACCCATTTGTAAAGACTGCAGATGCATTCCTCTCGGACATCTACATTTATGGTAGGTACAAAACTGTACTTTTTGGACCATTTCTAGCTCTTTTCAAGTTCCCTTTTTAAAATCTGCCTCAGAGCATTTTTTTCTGGCTATACTCCTCAGAGACAGCTCCCCGTGGTCCTGCAGAGTGGTCCTAGCTACAGAGAACTGAGAAAAGCGACTACTTTCCAGAGTTAAGTATTTTTTTCTGTTTTTTACCTGGAATACATTCTCTTGCTTATTTTAAACAAGCTTATACTGTTTTTTTTAACTGTTTGCTGCATTTTATAGTATCTGCACTTAAAAGTTTACCTGGTCGAAAATTAATCGAAAATCTGTGTTTGTTTAATTTAACTTTTGAGGCTGCCCACTAAAGTGTGCTAGCCTGTGTAACTGATTTATTGCTGCCTTCTGTATTTCTAAGTGTTTTCTATCTAAAAACAAAAAAATAATCCTTCTTTTCCCGCCTCTCCTCGACTAGTTTAGACCAGTTTACAGGCTTTGCTGTATTCTGGGCTGTGGTGTAGTTCCTGTGTTGTCCATTACCTTACTTGGATAAGAAGAAAGTTTTTTTGCTCACCAGTGGGAGTGGGGAGTCTTGAGCAGCCTATCTGTCCCTGAAGGAAGTGACCTCAGCACAAGAGCTGTAGTAATTGGTTGTTTTGGACCATTTCTAACTCTTTTCAAGTTCCCTGTTTAAAATCCGCATTAGCTGCTTGCAATTGTGCGCATATGGGTTAAACAGGTTTAAACTTTTCCTGGCTCCAAGTCTGCTCTTCAAATTTTCCCTTAGAAAGCTCTACTCTTAGAATAACCAGTCTACTCATTATATTATAAGCATAGCACTTGTTCTCTAAGCTACTGTTCTAAGCAAGCACTCTCAAACTCAAGTAGCACTACATCCACCTACCACCCCAACCACTTCCCTTAAAGGCACAGCACTCTCTTATAATATTCTAGCATGTCGAGTGGTAGATTGCTAGCATCTTCTCCTGCTCAGCTGGTTAATCTGGGAATCTTGAGACAATGCTATAATTGTCTCGTACACAGACAACCCTCTCCTCCTCCCAACAAACACAAATACATGTGAGAGATGCAACTATATAGCCAAACTGGAGGCTGAACTCTCTCAACTCAGGACTGGCAAGACCAGACAGGAGGAGAAGGTAACCACACACACAACAAACCCAGTCACACATAGACCTACCCCAACTGCAAATCAAGTACATAATAACACAAAAACATACTCGGAGGCTCTATTAAAAAACTTACCAAAACAACAGAGGCTCCCAAAGCAGACACCTAAAAATCCACCACCTCAAAACATAACACATGCAACACATACTTCAATAAATTGGTGTGTCAATAAATCACAGCCCTTAAGGCCAAACACTATGCCTGATACACTAGTGATAGGTGACTCTATAGTCAGACACACTGACGTCCCACTTACTAGGCTGAGCAAGGAGAGGGTAGCGGTAAGCTGCCTATCGGGGGCTAGGATCTGCCATATAACACACGCACTCAGGTCACTCAAAAGCACATACAAATATGACTCCGTCATTGTCCATGCCGGCGTGAATGACCTGAGACGTACCTCCTTGGACTACATGAAAAGAGACATTGAGGAGCTCTCTGATTATGTAGCCCAGGCTGGTATGACCCTGACCCTGAGCAGCATCCTGCCCTCACCAAGAATGATGCCACAATACAAAGACAAGATGATCAGCTTTAATAATTGGCTCAATTACTGGTGTAATTCTAGGGGGATCCAATGTCTTGTCTGCTTGGGATGACATGCTGGACAAGCCACGCTGCTTCGCAAGGGACGGCTTGCACCTGTCAGCACTGGGCTTCCGGATATTGGCTAAGGCTCTTGCCACCCCATAGTGCCTTTTTTAGGCAAGGCTCAAAAGACGAACCCACCTCCTTAGAAAACAAAAATGGAAAAAAATTAGGGGTAATGCTGCTCAACGCCAGAAGTCTAAATCTCAAGATGCAGGCTCTCGAAGCACTCCTCAGTATGGAGAACATCGATGTCTGCGCTGTAACCGAGATCTGGTTCAAGGCTCCTGAGAGCACCCCAGCGCTACGAGGCTTTACCTCGTATCATGCTTTTCGGCCCCAAAACCCGGGCCAAACCACAAAGTAAGGGGGAGTGTCCATATTCATCAAGGATACCCACACCTCTAGGTTAGTGGCAACTCATGAAGCATCGGAGACCATCCAGGTGCAGCTAACCATAGGCAAAACTGCTATACAACTGGTTGCATGTTACAGACCACCCTCCCAATCTCAAGAACCCCACTCAGCCTTCCTGAAGACATTGGAAGATATGAATGTCTCACCAAATACCATCATATTGGGAGATTTCAACTACCCTAACATAGACTGGGTGCACTGTTCTAGCCCTAACACCCTAGCCCAAAGGTTCCTGGAATTCATAAACTCAAATGCAGTGGAACAGCTAGTCACCTCTCCCACAAGGGGGGATAATATACTAGACCTGATCATCACAAACATGGGGACAAAATGCTCCACACCGGAAGTATTGACCTCACTGGTGAGATCTGACCACAAACTAATCACCCTGGATATACATTTACCACCTCCACCCCCAGCACAAAAGACTACAGTGAGAAACTTCTCAAAGGCCGACTTTACACTTCTCAAGACTAAGATGGTATCATTTAAGCCCTCAGGGCCAATGGAAACCACATCCCACAATGCTGAATCCTATACAAATGCTTTCTACGGACATCTCCAAGAATGCATGGATCGTGCAATCCCAAATAAAACCAAGACCCTCTCCACCAAAGGAAAGCGTCCTGTCTGGTGGACCCCAGCCATAAACAAACTGTATAACAAAAGAAGGAAGCTACTGCAAGACAGAGCAAAATCCCATAAAGGGAAGGCATCTCTGATCAGCACTAGTAGAAAGCTACGTTCTTTCATAAAAATATCCAAGGCCAACTTTGAGAGAAAAATCGCCAAGGACACTAAAGATAACCACAAGGCATTCTTCAGTTATGTTAGAAACCTGGTAGGAAACACTCAGATATGCTCAGAGTTAGTACACAACGACAAAAAATTACTGAACCCACAGATATTGCCAACATTCTGGCAGACAGGTTCAGTGCAAATTTCTCCCTCCCTCGCCTCCAAAAGAAGAAATACTCATCCCAGCTGAATGTAACCTCCCTGTCATCTCTGATGTCCAGGTGAGAACCACCCTCAACAAAGCAAAAAACACAGCATCTATGGGACCTGATGGTATCCCCGGCTGAGTGATACGTGAACTCCAAGAGGAGCTAAACCCGCATATAAAAATGTTATTTAACCTTAGCCTTACTACAGGATATGTACCTGAACACTGGCATACAGCAACAGTGGTACCACTCCACAAGGGAGGCTATACTACAGACCCTGGGAACTACCGCCCCATAAGCTTGACCAGCCTGGTTTGCAAAGCTATGGAAAGAATTATTATGGAATTCATAAACAGCGACATTGGGGACCTACAGACACTTGATCCCACCCAGTTTGGCTTTGTAAAAGGCAGATCCTGCCTTTTGAACCTGGTTGACTTTTTCGAAACAAGTCACTAGAGCCATTGATGAGGGCAAGGCAGTCCATACAGCCTCCCTGGACTTGTCTAAAGCCTTTGACACAATACCTCACTTGGGGATCATAGAAAAGCTAAACAGCTTAAAAGTAAATCCATATGTCACAAGATGGGTTGCAAACTGGCTAAAGAACAGAACCCATTAAGTCAAGATTGCGGGAGCCATGTCAGACTCAAAGCCAGTCACAAGTGGTGTCCCACAGGGCTCTGTCCTGGGACCCCTCTTGTTCGGCATTTACTTCTCAGATGTGAAAGCAAACATGGGAGGGTTGTGGCTGACAAAGTTCGCAGATGACTGCAAACTAGGCGCCATAGTCGATACAACAGCTGACATATACATCCTACAGAAAGGCCTCACCGAAACGGACAACTGGTGCCGGAATCACGACCTTAAACTGAATGCCAAGAAATGTATAGTCATCCCCTTTGGGAAAAACAAAATACCCACAAATTATCACATAGGCAGTAACCCACTGAGTACCGAAAAAGTAATCAGAGACCTGGGGACCCAAGTTGATAGTGACCTCTCATTTGACACCCACATTGCCAAAGTGGTTAGAAAGACTTTCTACCTTGCCCACCTTATCATGAAGGGGTTCACATCCAGATCAAAGGAGATCATCGTACCCCTGTACTCCTCACTTATCAGGCCCATGATTGAGTACAATGCCCCATTTGGTATGTACCTCACCCGGCACTTACAACAGCTGGAGAGACCCCAGAAGTACCTCACCAAGAGGATCAAGGGTTTCCAACATATGTCATATGCTGCCAGGCTAAAGAAACTCCAGCTCTATTCAGTAGCATACCGCCTGCTCAGAGGTGATCTGTGCCTTACATACAAGGCCATGTCCAACCAGGAATTGATGGACATGCTCCACCTCAAAAAATCAAAATCCATAAGAACCACGAGAGCCAAAGATTTAAACCTCAGTACAAACATGAATAGAACATGCTGGAGGGACAGATTCATAACTCAGAGGCTTCCCATACTCTGGAACAAAATCCCAGTCCGTGTTAGGCAGAGCCCCTCACTGACTCTCTTCAAGAGAAATCTTGACGAGTGGATGGGAGATCGTAGGTGTACCCCGGGGGTCACCCCTGTATCGCTACTTAACAGAGGCACAGTAAACTAATTTTAATAAGTAAGGGGGTCTTCAATGTGTCACTACTAGACAAAGGCACAGTATTCTAAATTTATTCTATACACCTTAGTACCACTACATGGGGTGGCGAAAGCCACATCTCTAGGGCTAGGCTTGCAAATGCCACAGGGCAGATAGCCTAGTACTAAACTATGAAACTAATTACAGGCACTAATGGCAGTGGAACCTTTCCTCATTTTCCACCAGGACAGGGTCTTTAACAACTGACCCTACTTTTATGCCAAAGGTGGTATCCAGTGTGGCTCTAAACCAAACTATTCACCTGCCAACTTTTTATCCTAAACGACAGAATAAAGGGGAGAGACTACTGCACTCTTTGGACATTCACAGGCAGTTGCGCTTCTACTTGGACAAAACCAAAGCTTTCAGAAAATCTGAGCAATTATTGGTAGCATATGCTGCAGGAGCACAGGGAAAAGCCATTTCAAAACAAGACTATTTCAAAATGGATAGGACATTGTATATGTTTCTGCTACCATGGAAATCCTGTACCTAGCAGCATTAGATCTCACTCCACCAGGGCAACAGCCACTTCAACTGCCTACCTCAGGGGATTTACCTACCAAGGATATTTTGGAAGCAGCAACTTGGAGTTCTGTACATACCTTCACCAAACAATACCATCTGCCTCTATACTCTAAATCCAGAGCTGGCTTCGCCACTGCAGTGCTGCAGGGCCTTATAGCCACCCCTAATGCCTTATAGAACCAGCCACCCTTCCTCAGCTTTGGGATTCTACCCAAGTGTAATGACTGCAGCAGTGTAACACGATGAACATAGTACAGTTTTGTACCTACCATAAATGTAGATGTTCGAGTGTATACACTGCTGCAGTCCAGGTTGCCCTCCCTCCTTCCCCTCTTACTGGCTGGTACATACCTATGTCTTCTACCCTTACTACATATGGGGAGTATTTACTGGTAGCTGTAAGTTGTTTTTTGCTTTTCTTATGTATGTTTTATTAGCAGTTGGAATTGCCTACCTATTTAGAGGCACCTGACATCTGGGGCAAGAAAAACGGAAGAAAATGGTGTCAGCTGCATCTTGTATACCCCTGTCGCACTGACGTCAGGGAGGAGGCGACAGCAACCGATGCCGGACCAAGACTTTGGAACTCAGGCCGACTGGGGAACCGCCTGATGGCAGGATAACCCAAGTGTAATGACTGCAGCAGTGTATACACTCAAACATCTACATTTATGGTAGGTACAAAACTGTACTTTTTCTGGTGTATTTGCTTTTTGATGGTGGTGTACCATAACATATTATTGCTTCCCATTGTGGGGGCACCTGACATCTGGGCAAGAATAACTGATGTAATGGCGTCGTCTGCATGTTTTATACCCCTGACGGCTTGACGTCATGGAAGAAGCGACAGCATCCGATGCAGAAATCCCAAGACTCTGGTATTCGGGCCGACTGAGGGTTACCTGCAGGCGGATAACCCAAATGTGATGGACTGCAACAGTGAATACACTCGAACATCTACATTTATGGTAACTGTACACAACTGTACTTTTTTGTTGCCTGTTTTATTTCTGTGTGTAACATCCTGTGTATAAGCTTAATCAGTGTTTTCACTATTTTCTGTGCTGTTTTATCTGGAGATTTGTTTTTCTCTACTCGTAATTTTTGTTTTTGTTGCCTGTTTTATCTTTCTGTGTGTACCATCCTGATATTTTTTCTTTAATTTCCCTATTTTCTTTACTGTTTAAGTATATTTATTCCCATTTAAGCTCCTGTGGCTGGCAGCCATCGTTATATGTACATACTGGTGTGTGTGTGTGTGTGTGTGTGTGTGTGTGTGTGTGTGTGTGTGTGTGTGTGTGTGTGTGTGTGTGTGTGTGTGTGTGCGCGCACCAGGGTGGACCAGATCCTCAGAGCTGCTCAAAAGCCCTCTAGTAGGAAAGTGTACAGAAGTAAATGGACAATACTTTGCTGTATGCTACTAGCCAGGATCCAGATCCCTTATCCCTGAATCTAGTGGCAGTGATGTTTTTGGCAGATATGTTTGATCAGTCTAAAGCTGTTTCATTATCAAAGTACATCTAGCACCCATTTGTAACTTTCAGCATGGTCTTTAGTCTTCTTCAGTGGCTTTTTTAAAAGTTTGTAAAGTGTTCTTAAGCATTACATTAAGTTTAAAACTACCTCTCAGAGAACCCTTTTCTCCATTTGTTCTGAATTTTATGTTGGAGAAACTAATGCTACCTGCCTTTTAACCAAATCTGTTCTCATATAGTTATCTTTGGGAGAGACTCTTTCTAGTAGCATTTACATCAGCTAGAAGATCCCACAAGTGTAATGAGTGGGCTGATGGTGTAGCAGGCAAGGGAGTGCTAATGGTCCATGGATGACAGTGAAAAAAGATTTAAAAATAATCTAACTTTATGTAAGTTCGTAACCTTCATGTCTACCTTTCATTTGCTACCATGCCTCCTCTTAGACCTTGAAATTTATGATCACGGTGTTAATTTAATCCTTTATATTCTTGCCTCCTTGGTACATCTTGAGTTTTATATTCTGAAGGCCTTCTTTTTTTTTTGGATCCTCCATCAGGAGAGTTTCAGAATTGCATGAACCTGGTGGCAAAACATTCTTACCATTTTTGTTTTGTCTCAGAGAGAGTTCCAGTTAGAAGCAGTCTGCACTTAGTACTAAAAGCAGTTTTGGAAGTCTGTCGCAGTAGTCAGTTCACCTGTTTGTGTACTTATTAACCTTCCTTTGTTCTTTCCTGAGATGCAGGAAAGGATGATAGTTCTGCATAATTATGTGCATCAGCTGAAGATGTTAGTGTTTCACTGTTGCAGTCATTACATTTAGGGTAATCTGCTGGCAGGTTGCCCTCAGTCAGCCTGAATAACAAAGTCTTGGGTCCTGCGTCAGTTGCTGTCCCTTCTTCCATGACATCAGGTCGTCAGGGGTGTAAAACATGCAGCCAACGCCATTACATCAGTCTTTCTTGCCGCTCGGTGCCCGAAGCAGAAGCAGTTCGCAAGTGCAAGTCGGCTGACACCTGAAATTTTCATTTTCGAGTTTCAGAACTGAAGTCTTCAACTAAAAGCTAAGTACCCCGTTGGGGAAACTTTTTCTTGCTCCTTACCAATGTCAGTAAAAGGTAATAATTGCATTAATTGTGAGAAGCAAATACCTCCTAAGGATTTTCATTTGTACTGTATTCCTTGCCTATACCTTGTATATATGTATACCTTGTTGTCGGTTTTGTGCTAGATTTAATCAACGCACTATTAAACGTCAGTATATTTTTGCTTCTAAATATTTTGGCTCACGATTTAACTATCCAGAAATGACGTAGGTTAGCAATCCGACTACCGGAATACCTAAAAATGCAAAGAAAAAGACAAGAGACAGGCCGTCGAGGTCCAAAACTGACGACGCTTCTCCTAAGCCAGACGTTAGGCCACCGGTACTCAGTTTGGTGCTTTCGCAGCCCCTGATGCCCGCTACTTTTGATTCACAGGACTCTACTGAGACCCATTTGGAGTCCGGTATGCTGCGAGATGCTTGAAGTATTGAACCCTCGGCTGTCTATAACTTAGATGGGTCCAGAGCCGCTGTGCCGGCACCGGCTTCTGAGGGTGTTTTCAGGCCTAAAGATTTGTATATTAAACCAACGCCATCTTCAAAACTAAGGCCAAAATCTACGTCTATGTCTAAAAAATGACACTTGGGCCATGTGTGCAGGCCCCTATGCCTAAAAAACAAATGATCAAAATGACTAAAGATTTAATTACCTTGATCAGGGGTAGCCAACCCCCTCCTGCTAAGAGGCCTAGGCAAGACATTGATTATGAATCTTCTGATCAGGATTCTATTTCTTCTTCTTCTGAACAGGATTTATCTGTACCTACTTATGAGGACTCTGACGCAGAAGATTCTATTCCTTCTTCTTCTCTCCCTGAGGATTTCTCTTTTGGAGAAACTTTACATATCTTAAGGGAACATTTCCACTGCGAAAGTCAGGATTTCTCTGAATCTAAAAAGAGACTTAGGGATTTTCTTCTTCCTCAGATGGTTTGGA